>NW_022589768.1:3938153-3994293 GCF_004348235.1 Phoca vitulina | reverse complement strand
TGGGTATTGAGGAGGGCACGTTCTGCATGGAGCACTGGGTGTTATGCACAAACAATGAATCATGGAACACTATATCTAAAACTAATGATGTAATGTATGGGGATTAACATAACAATAAAAAAAATTTAAAAAAAAAAAAAAAAGCAGTACTGCCCAAAACCCACTCCATTGATTTTGAAACCTGTAATCTATATATATTTTTCTCTCAACAGCAAGATTAGGCTTACCGTGTACATGGATGTTATTATTAGTGTGTTCAGATTTCTGATACTGCTGATCCAGGGACTTTAAACATTTTTTCTTCTGACCCTACAAGGTCAGTTCTTGACATAGGCAACAAATGTTTCATGAAAGCCCTTAATTAAATGGAGAACTATCAGGTGCTATGCAGCTACTAGATGATATCTGTGAAGATGATAACATAGAAGAATACTTATTCTTTCGGCAAATATTGATCACCTACTGGGTGTCTGATGCTGTGCTGGGCATGAGGGATAAAGTGCTCAGCCGAAGAGACACAATCCTTCCATCCCAGAATTATAAAATTGGGTGAAAAATATGAGTCAAATAATCATACAATATATACACTGTGATCTGTGTGAATAGAAGAGTTCTAATTTGAGAAGGGTGGGCAGGAACGGCCTCTGAAGAGGGGCCGGCTGGGGATGGTGTGGAGCCAGAGGTCCCTCCCGGGCGGAGGGGACGACGAGGCCTGAGCTGGGGCAGAGGTGGGAAGTTCGGAGGAGATGGAAAGTCAGGATGGTTCGAATGTGGTAAGTTTCATGAGGCACAAAACGAGGTGGGAGAGGGATCCAGGGGCCTGAGGCCTGGCTCAGGATCTGGGATTTGTCCAAGTGCACTGGTGGGGGGGGGGGGGGGGGGGGGGGAGATCATTTACCTTTTTCAAAGATCAGTCTGGTTACCGGGAGGAGAGGTAAGAAGGGGGCAGGAGTAAAGACATGGAGACTGGTTAAGAAGCTCCGCTGAAGCCCAGACAAAAGATAAGGGCGGAGCTGAAGGAAGGTGGATTACCGATCAGACATGTATCTGGGGGTAGACTCCACAGGACCAGGTAAGGGACCGAGGGTGTGTTTTGATATGAAGTTTAGTCCGGACAGCAATCTAGGTTTCCATTCTCACTGTGTCGGGACTCTGGTTAGGTAAGAACTATTAGTGTGTGTGGCCAAGGCCCGGACGCACAGAACATGAAAAGTCTGGCTCACGGGACAGCAGAAGGAATATGGGGGAAAAGCACCAACACCAGAGTCGGACAGAGCTGGGCCTCGCGCTGGCTGTGCCGTGGACCATCTCGGTGACAGTGAGCAAGCTTTCCAACCTCTGTTCACTCACCTGCAAGGCAGGAAGACCTCACTGGACTGTTAGCTTGCTCCCTGTGGTCCTCCCACGAAAGTCTTTCGAAAGCTTAAGTGAGATAATACATGGAAAATGCTTAGCTCAGTCCCTGGAGCAGTACCTTCCTAATACATTATAAGTACCGTTATTATCACTGGCTTTCATGGTGGAACCAGGGTGAAACTTTCATTCTTTATTGTAACTGAATGAATACTGATCTAATGCTATTTATATAGTCAACATATTACAATTTAGCAGAGTCGGCTTGAGGATTCTGAGAATGTACGAAACAGCTCACACACTTCCCGCCTGGGAATGCTTTGCAAACCTATGTCCCAAACTCTCCGTGGTGTCAAGATTCCTCTGCAGGGCACCCGAGGGTCCGAGAAGATGAGGGACCGGCTCTTTAAGATGACACCCGAGGGCTTCAGGACCGCCAGCACCCGTTCCTTCTGTTCCAATCTAGCCGAGGACCTGCCCTTAGGAAGGCCCTCTGTCACATCCAGGGCTCTCCTAAGTCTGTCTGTCCTCTGCTGCTGCGGCGATTCTGAAAGCACTCATTAATTCATTTAACCTGAGCACCTTTTCCAAACAACCTAATACGCAAAGTGTAACTGAGGTATGAACAAAGTTCCATGAGATACTGACTTTGCCTGGCTGAGGCTTCAAAAGGGGGACATCCCAGCTGGATCGTGAAGGATGTATGGGCGAGAACGCTGATTCCTGCAAACAGACCAGCACCAGGGCGTGACTCACACGGGGAACGATAGCAATGTGCACGTGGCTGGCTCAGTAACGTGTGGTAGGAAGTGGCCAGGCATGAGAGGTAAGGTGGGACTGCACCGAACCATCTCGGGGACACATGAAGGAGTTTGGGCTTGATTCTGAGGCCACAGGGAGTGAGTACAAGTTTTGAAGCATGATCAGATTCGCATCTTAGATCCTCTGGCAGCCAGAGGGAGAATGGCCTAGAGAGGGCAGAATTTTGTTAGGACAGGTTTCAGCCAAGGCTGGGAAGGGAGAAGAGGCGTCTTGATCAGCCTCCAGTAAGGGATGGGAGCCTGAAATAAGAGGGGGGACCAGGGAGTTCTCGTGGCGCTGGAAAGCTACATCTTCTGGGTGGAGGGGTCGGTCATCCAGCAGTCCAAAAAGCTTGAGGCGAGGCCGGACCTCCCTGGCTGTCTCCCAGCAGAGGTCAGCTATGACAGGCAAAACTGGAAATGAGCAGATGAGCAGCCCAGCCAACTGCGGGCACCCCGGGGCTGTCTGGGTTCTGCTGTTGCGCTGCCCTGAGCTAGCACCCTATCACCTTTACTGTGCCTTTGGGATGATTCAGCAGGTGAGTTTCCCCGTAAGACAGTGATCTTTGAGGGCAGGGTCCCTCCCTTGGTCTTCCTTGCTGGGCTCTGTTCTTAGATAGGCTTTCTTCCCAGCACTGGTCCCACATTCACATGTAGCAAGAAAAGAGTAAATTCCCTAATGATTCAAACCGTAGTCCTACAATTGAACTGCACGGTGGCTGACTGGCGTGCCTGGGGGCTTGGGCCCGTCCCTGAGCCCATCCCTGATGGGCTTAGTCGGGGTCACAGGCAGCCCCGAGTGAGGTGCGGAGGCAGCTTCTCACAGAGGACCGTGGAGTGGGGTCAGGACTGGAGCAGACACCCAGAGGAAAATCAAGGGTTGGGACAATCAAAGTAAACAGATGTGGGGGATCAGCCAAAGATAATAGATGCCCCCCATGAACACACAGTTGTGTTTGTTTCCCAGTGCCACACACAGAGTAGATGGATGAATTGATAGATGAAAGTCAAAGATATGATAGAATCATTCCAAGTTAAGCTATTCCTGGAGAAGAACTTGAAAGACCCAGTCTGGGGAGCTGGAGAATGCACAATTCTGAGACCGCCCCCCAAGACAGAAAGAGTGGAAAGACATGCTGTAAACCAGTGGTTCTCAACCTTGGCTGAAGATTGAAATCGCCTAGAGAGCCTTGACAAAATGCCAACACCGGCGCCCTACCTCCAGAGAGGATGACTTAATTGGCCTGGGTGGTGCCCAGGCCTCCGTCATCCCATAAACTCCCCAAGCGATCCCATTGTGCAGCCAGGGGTGCGAACCACTCTCTAAGCCTCGTGATGCCCAAAGAGCGGTACACGCAGAGACCCAGGAGTTCTGGAACTGGGAGGGAGGAAAAGGACATATCCTAGCTCGTTGGCTGGGCTTTCTTGAGACTTAGGGCTCCGGAGGGGAACTAAGAAACCCAAGAAAAACTGTGGGGCCAAGGAAGTGCAGGGCCTTCTCTGAGCACAGGGCAGAAGGAATTAATCCTAAAGCCTGCTCGCTGTCTCTGAGGGCAGCAGTCCTAGAACAGAGAGGCGCCTGTTTGCGCATCTAGAACAGCTCGGATGGGGCAGACTCACACAGGTGAGGCGGGACTCCAGAGCCATGTCTGAGGTGGGCTCAACAGGACTGAGGATGAGTTAAGAAGGTTTCTAACTGGAGACACCCTGTAGATGGTGATGCCTCTCCGGGGTACAGGGAAGCCCGGAGGGAGGCGGGCAGCCACAGAACAGAGAGGAGAGGTGGTGGGTGCAATTTTGGACCTGCTGAGATGCAGGATACCGAGGGATGAGCAAGAGGAGATGTTCAGTGGGCAGTCAGAGACGGCAGGTATGAAGTGTGGAAGGGGGACTCAGGGCCATCCCCAAGACAGGACTCTAAGAGGAGCACACATAGGCTGATGGAGCAGAGGTGGGGCTGGGGAAGGCATAGGCTGAATCACCAAGGGAGGGAGGGGAGCCTGGAGGATGGAAGAGTGGCCCTCAGCACCCAGGGGGCCCCTGTTCTAGATGCGGATCAACCCCCTTCAGCTTAATTTAGCTGAATCAAATACCTTAAATTTAAAAAAACAGAAGCAACTCTTTACTAGAAAAAGGAAGAACTAAACGAAAACAAACAAAAAGCAAATCCTACAAAATAGAAACGAGTGGGTTTTCAATTCATTTCAATGTAGCAAACAGTCACCAAACACCTACTACGTGCCAGACCAGCCACAGATGGCTCGGCTGGCCTGGGGAGCCGGTCAGACAGACAGCCCCACTCCTCGTCCCTTCCCCAGCGCCATCGGCGAGGCCACAGTGGCTCTGGTTCCTAGCATCTCCGCCTCCCATAAAGCTTAGCTCATCCACCAGTCGTCCTAAGTGAGGCCCCCCCCCCTGCAAATCTGGGGTCCTCGTGATAAGTAACACCTTTCCTGAAAGCCTCCTGTTTCCCGTGGCTGCCCAGTGGGTTTGGGCTCTGAGTTCCACAAAGCCCTTGCCTGTGCTGGGCTCCCAGTACGAGTAGGCTTCCGCTCCGAGACCCACCTCCAGCTCTTTCCCACGCTGAGCAGGGCAGAGATGCACGATCCCGCAGTTGGTCCAGAAAGGAGTACAGCTTTTCTGGAAATCTCTAACCATCTCTCCAACAGCTCGCCCCTGGGGGGGGGGGGGTTCCAGAGTTTCCTTCCCCTAATGTCAGCGTTGTAATGCCAGATATAAGAAAATCCCTTCAAATCAAGACAATACCTCTCTACTCCGTTGAAGCAAGAGGCCACCCGGCCAAGGAGACTTCCCCATCATCGTTCCCTTTCATTGCCCAGCAAACACTTCCCGGACCCAGGCTGGTGGGTGGTATGCGGGCTGCCTCCGCGACAGAGCCTCCCCTTTAGAAATTCCGTTTCTATTCTGCGCGAACTCTTTCACTTGCAACTGTTCCCCAGTCTCAGGATTCCTAACCTCCTTCAAAACCAACACAAAAGCTGCCTGAGTGGTTTTCTTTACTCAAGTATCCCTTTAAATTCACGTGCTTCTTTACTTTGCTGGTTTATCACTTTGGAAACGTCCTCTGAGGTTGTTTCTTGGGTATATCGTCTCCTGAGCAAGTTGGTTTTTTTTTTTTTCCTAATTGTGGCAAAATATATGTCCCATAAAATTTACCATTTTAATCATTTTTAAGTGTACAGTTTCAGTGAAATTAAGCACATTCACAGTGTCACGAGAAACTATCACCACTATCCGTCTCCAGAACTTTTTCATTATTCGAAATCCAAACAGTTTTTCAATGCCCAGAGGGTAGGGACATGCTTAATTTAGTTTTTATTCCCTGTTCTACACATAATATGTGCTCTATAAATACTCTTGGCTAACTAACGCAGACAAGAGGTTTAGTATAAAAGACAGCAAACAGGCACCAAGAGCTCATCAAACCACATCTTCCAAAATTACCTCTTACTAAAGCAAGCGGAGAAGACTGACCCCCAGAGAGGGAGAAAATCTAGAAACTAATTCTAGATGGGGCCTGACATCAGGCTATGCGCTGGCCCTGGCCAGAGGGGCTGGGTGTCCAAGACCCCCGAAGAGGATGAGGATGAGGAGGACGAGGAGGCCCTTGTCCTCTCTTCTGAGAGGATGTGAGACCCTTGTGGCCAAAAGATGAACCGACAGCAAACAAAATCACTTGGAATCATGGACCAAGCCCATTACTCCTGAGTAGGAGCCGTTGAACAACTAGAGAAATATTTCCCCAAACTTGCCTCATCACACAGATCTCTCAGAACATTCATTAAACAGATCGAATCAGTACATCCTGGGGGTGGGGTATGGGAATCTGCATATTTAATAAGTACCTGCAGTGATTCTTATGAAAGACAAATTTGGGAAATAATGAACTAGAATGTTCCACCAGCAAGGTGGGGCCAACCTAGCCACCTGGGGCTGTGAAGATAAAGGCTCCCAGCCAGACTCACTTTATGCTCCCAAGAGCTACTCAGACCAGTGAGCTGCTTTCCCAGGCCCTCCCCAGCCTCCTGGGCCCCAAGACTCCCTGGGGCCCGCTGCCTCTGCACACTCGGCCCTTCCTCTTCCAACATCCTGAATGCAGGGCCCATATATTGCCTCTCATTTCTTCCTCTGTGCCGAAGGCCTTGGATGATCCCAAGTTCTGGCAGCCCATCCCCCTGGCTTGGTTCCCCATAGTTGAGGGATGACAATGAGATATAGTCCTAATTTAGAACAAAAGAGCCAGGTAGTCATGGCCAGGTATTAATTAGGGAATGACTACAGATAGCCGGTGACATCATACCCTACCTTTAGAGCCAGCTGGGTCATTACATGGAAATAAGTCTGGAAGCTTATATCTACCAAATCCCGAGGTCAGTGTTTACAGAGAGAGATACTGGACACCAACCGTATCATCACAGCTGAAATTTCACCTGGGGGCCCTTCTGATGCAAGCCAGCCGACGGAAGCCCGAAGCCCGGGAGGGAGGCTGACTCACGTTCAGGTTGCTCTAGCAGGGGGCCCCGGGCCTACGAGCGCTGCAGAAACAGGACCCCCCCTCCCCAACAACCACTCCAGGGTACAATGGGTCAGAGCGGGTTATGGCAAAACAGGTTAGAAATTCAGAAGTGTCTTCCTTTTAATAAAGCCAGGAAGGGCTTTGTTTTCAGGAAAACAAATTAGAGAAAGGACAACAAAACTTCTGAAACAGCTCCGTGTTGATCTTCACTCCAGAGAGTTTACATAAAGCAGTGTTTCCGTGGGATGTCAATAGGTGTTATGCAGCTGGGAAAGTTTCCATCCTCCATAGGTCTGGACGAAACTGAAATAGGTTTCTTTACTGGTCTCTCTCTCTCTTTTTAGAACCTGTACTGTGTCCGTATAGAAAGGAAACTCCAAGAAGTGAAAGCAATATACTATCTTTTCTAAATTAAATCAATTTATTGACAACAAAACCTTAAGTTTTCCAGAGGGGACATGTTTTGGGAAATGCTGAAACAAAGGATACTATCACCCAGAGCCAACTTGACTTACAAGAAATAAGCAGTTGCTACTGTGTTTGCTCTCGGGTGAAAACCAACTCCCTCTCATGTGCCCTCCTCTGTAACCACAAAAATCACTCCTTAGGGTTAAGCAACAGAGCACGGTAGTTAGGTGAGCAGGCTGTCTGGATTCTGACCTGGCCCCCTCCCCCCCCCCCCCCCCCCCCCGTTATTAGGCTCAGGCGTGTTCTCTAACCTCCGTAGGCCTCAAGTTTGTCATCTGTAGAATGGGCAGCATTGGCACCTGAGCTAGTTCTGTCCCGCCACAGAGGCATGGTCTCCTGAAGGAGGGGGTCCTCTCGCCCACTTCTGGGCTTGACGATCCTGCTGATAAGCCAGTGTTCACTCTGCAAGGCACAGCACATTGGGAGGAGAGTACAATTGAGGGGTGAAGGAAGGGGATAAGAATTAACCGGAGACAGCCGTCATGCTAAAACTCAGAGCATCTGGGCGGCAATGCGGAGGTGCGGGATGAAGGGAAATGTCACTAAAACGTGCAGAAAGAGGAACAGAAAAGAATCAAGTCAACCTTGAGATGGGTCACATAGAAATATGTACTTACATGGGCCCACCAATGTGTTATAAACACAAAAAAGAAGGAGGGAAAGTAGAGGAGAGAAAAGGAAAGAGTCAAACCTCCAAATTTCTTTTTAGACGGCCTCAGCTGTAACTTGCGATGCCTCGAGTGCCCATCGCCCCTGTCTTAGGTGGCTGACGACCGATGAGGGCAGTCTGGGCGATGTGGGGAGGTGAGTGCTGCGGAGGAGTCCCCAGAGGGAGGAAGACGGTCATCCAGAACTGCATTCAGCAAAGATGGGGAGAAGTTAAGATACAATAGTCCCCCCCACACACACACCCACTATTCACTTTCTGGGGTTTTGCTTACCTGCAGTCAAGCCGAGGTCTGCAAGCAGATGATCCTGGTCCTGACGCATCCCCAGGTCACCAACAGCCTAACGCTACATCGCAGACACATGCCCTCGTCCCCCACCTCATGTCCTCTCCTCCCGTAGGCGCTTTCTCATCATCTCACATCCTCACGGGAAGAAGAAGAAATATCACAATAAGGTATTTTGACAGAGAGGCCATATTGACATAACTTTTGTTACAGTGCATTGTTATAATTGTTCTATTTTAGGACGAGTTATCATGTTTTCACCTCCTGCTGTGTTTAACTTATACATAGGTATGCATGATCCTAGGTGTGCATGTGCAGGAAAACACATCGTCTGCATGGGGTGGGTACTCTCTGTGGATCCAGGCATCCGCTGGGGGGCTTGGGACGCGCCCCCCTCGGACAAGGAAGCATGGCTGCTATTCCAATAACCAAGAGGGAGAACGGAGACGCTCTTGTTGGCGAGTTCCAGCGCTGAAGTGGAGCCTCTCAAATTAGGATTTCAGTCAGCTCACTGGCATTTCAGGACTGACATTCATCACCACACAGCGACGGGGGTCACAGAAGGCAAGGGGGTTCCTCAGAAACCCTCCAGAAAATATCTGAGCAGGAATGGAACTTTAAGAGCAACCTGCCCGATTTCAGTCATTCTCAGATGAAGAAACTTTAACTTCTTTAAGATTTCATTGTGGCTGAGAATGAACTTACCAGGTCAGTTCTGGGGAAGGCCGTTTGGTCTCTTTAAAACCACAAAGCAATGAATCAACTCTAAAAAGGATATCTGCGAGGCAAATTTAATTTTGAAATTTAAACACTGCCCTTTGATGATATTAAGGAACAACCTAATTTTTTAGAGATGATAATGCATTGTAAATAAGTTTTTTAAAAAGAGTCCTTATCTATTAGAGATCCACACTGCAATAGCTATAATTTGCTTCAAAATAATCTAGGAGGTGTAGAGAAGAAGACGGTCAGTGTATCAATGGAGTTGGATTGGCCACAAATTGCTAATTGTTGAAGCTGGGGGGGGGAAGTAAGTGGGGCCCACTATACTGTCCTACTTTTGTGTGTGCTTGGAATCTCCCATTAAAACCTCTACAAAGCAGGGGCGCCTGGCTGGCTCAGTTGGTAGAGCTTGAGACTCCTGATCTTGGGGTCATGAGTTTGAGCCCTACAATGGGTGATTAGTTAAAAAAAATTTTTTAATTAAAAAAAAAAAACTACAAAGCAGGGACATCTCATTACATAAAGAGGCCATCTAATGTAAGTCTGTAATTTTATTCATTCATTCATTTGCTCATTCAAAAATATAATTACATATAATACGTAAAATTATATATGTATAATTATGGCAGAATTCACATAACATGAAATTCACCATCTTAACCATTTTCAAGTGAGCATTATGTCAATTATACCTCAATAAAAGACAAAGTGCACAACTCAGTGGCATTTTGTACATTCACAAGGTCGTGCGAACATCACCACCATCCGGCTTCAGGATATTTCTCTCATCCCAAAAGGACACCCCGTACCCCGTTAAGCAGTCACTCCCTATTCCCTCTTACTCTTAGCCCCTGGCTACCACTAATCTGCTTTCTGTTTCTACAGATTTACCTATTCTGCATATTTTAAATAAATTTGATGTGTATTTTTAAATTTAAATTTTATTTCTTTTTTATTACTAAAACATTCAACAGGGTTTAAAATTGAAAAAGTAGTGAAGGGTTTGCAGCGCAAAGCTTCCCTCCGACCTCTCTGCCCCCAGCACACAGTTCCCTTTCCAGAGGCATCCCGTTTCTTACCCACCCTTCCAGAGATTAAAACTTCCCTTCCCCCTGGCTTGCGCGAATGGTACCATCCTATACACACTGCTTTGCAGTTGGCCTTTTCCCACTTAGCTTACCTTGGGGTTCATTCAATGACAGAACAAAAAGAACTCCTTTTCCCACCTGCCTAGTATTCTGTGATGCCAGGCTGGAATTCATACCCTGTGATAAGTGCTTTGCGGTTACGGAAATTAATAAAATGAGGTCCTTTCCCGAGCAGCTCCGAGTCTAAAAAGTACTTTCTTTTGAGAAAAGGGAAACAGAGACAAACTAGAGGCTTCTGCTTCAAGGCCACTCATCATCTCATCTATCTTCACAGCCAGGCACTTGGAAGGGAGAAGACAGCTAATCTGGAGGGTTCTGGGGAATCTCCAGGGACCTGCCAGGGGTTGCACCTTCCACCTTCTCCTCTACAACATAACTGATCATGTCACCTGTGTCTTCCCTTCTTTCCTGATTAGGAAAGAAAGGAATTCTCCTTGGGGAAATTTAGAAGTGCACAGAGAGACAATTTACCCAAAGTTGTTTGAAGCATTTTTAATAGCTGCTTAAAACTGCATTGCATTGAGGGGCGCCTGGGTGGCTCAGTTAGTTAAGCATCTGACTCTTGATTTCGGCTCAGGTCATGATCTCAGGGTCATGGGATCAAGCCCCACGTCAGGCATGGAGGCTGCTTGAGATTCTCCCTCTCCATCGGCCCCAGCCGGCTCTCACGCACACACACTCTCTCTCTCAAATAATAAATGACTTAAGTCTTTTTAAAAAACTGCATTACATGGATACACTGTAACCTACTAAATTATCTGTGTTCACTCCTGCATTTTAGAGATCCAGGAACCGAAGCCACAACAGATGTTTATTTTAAGGACATAGAGAAACATCTAAATTCATACACCAAACAAGACAGGTAAGACAGTTGGAACCAGATATATATCTATGAACATTATCTCTGTGAAACAGAAACTGTATTAATGAATAATCTCAGGGAGGATGCAGGGCTAGGAAGAGGAGAAGAGTAGCAGATGGCTAAGACTTCAGGGATTCCAACAGTTACTGGATAGTAAAATTATAAGGAAAGTCCTGCAAATTAAACAGAGGAGCATTTATTTCAATAGACTAGGACCCTGCGACACATGTTTGTCGGGCTGGACGGAGCAGGCCGCGGGATGGAGGGAAGAGCATTCGTGGACAGCACACGGGTTGGCCCAACACCGTGGCTGAGCCGCAGAGGCTCCAGCATCTGGGGGTGGTGGAAGCCACAGGAACAGACGCAGTGCCCGTGAAGAGCGTGGAGGATGAGAAGAGGTTAGGGGTAGAGCCCCGGGCATGGAGACCCCAGGGAGAGTTAAGTGTTGAAGCTGCCGAGAGCTCTGAGCAAGACCTCCTCAACAACCCCACCCCAGAAACTCTTCCTGCCTGAACTGGGGGGTGGCCAGAGTTTGTCAGGGGGGGTTGGGCACCTTTACAGGTGTCTGGATCAGCAGGGGATTGGAGAGGGAAGAGGAGGGTAGAAGGGGAAGACTGTTTGAGGGCCTGAAAAAGAGGTCCCTACCACCAGGGACTTCATCACCAGGGCTCTGACAGAGGGACAGGACTCTTCCTTCCCTAACAATACAGTTTTCCCTGAAAATGGACCTAATAATAGGCCTCACACTACTACCAAGGCTAAATTGGATTCCACTGACTCATAAGTCTTTTTATGTCTTCAGTTCTGATCCCTGCTTCCCATACAACTCGGTAAATGACAATGCCGTTGTTGTTCTACTCAAGAATCTATTTCAGGGATGGGCAGCAGACGGCCCATAGCTGTGTATGCTATTATTACCTATATCTTTTACAGCATTCATTTCAAACATAAAGGAAAAGAGAGAACACAGAGTGAAGTAGACTGCTCTCTTGCTAGGTAAATCCTCTGAGAGGAGTTTCCTTTATAATGAAGTCAGCCGTGTGGGGGGAGAAAATCCAGACCAATGGCCACCTTGGTAAATCTTGCCATACAGTGTTTGCATGGATCCTTGTGGGTTAGAAACAGCGTTTGACTCAGAAAACACATTGAGTAAAACATCTCTAGCTCCTGTTTGACCAAAAATGGCGAAAGATAAACAACTCTTATCTCTGGCAAAATTTCAGCTCAGTTTGGCCAATATTGACCGAGCACCGGCTGTGATCCAAGGACGCAGAGGTGGAAAGCCATGGTCCGTGGCCCCTAGCAGCTGCCAGATGCTCGGACGCCAGGAAAGAGGCACTCTAAGTCATCGACGGGAAGGAAGTAGTCCATCAGAAAGAAGGTGTATTTCTCTTTGTAAATTAACAAACTGACATCTGGTTTACTGAGACATCGGTATGCTAGAGTGGTTACACAAGCCAAGAGCAAGCAACTCTGATTTCTGGATGTTTTCAGTGGAGGCCTGGGCTCTGGATCGCGCCACAGGTGCGGGTAATTAAGATCATCTGGGGGGGTTAGAGGAGGCTCACGTGGCCCTTCCTGCCGCCCAGCTCCCCGGCGTGCGCTAGCGCACGGTGCTTCTTCCTAACCCTGGAGACTCTGGTTCTTCTCTCAGATGGGCACCAGGTGGGGGAACAGGTGGTGGTCAAAAGCAGGGGATGGAGGGGTGGGTGGACGTGGAGAGAGACAGACACACACACACAGGGAGATGGACAGATGCTGATGCGGAGGAAGAGCCACTAAGGGTAGAATTTTTTTTTTTTTTTTTTGCTTTGACACCCTTTTCAAATTTTAGTGATTGTGGCACTGAGAATGTCTCACCCTGACATTTCTCTTCAGATGCAACAACTCTTACCACGGAGAATTCATTTAAAAACTCAAAACGGATTTTAAAGGATTCCTGGAAGCAAGAAACTATGCCTTCTGTCAGAGGCATTATTAATATTATGATGGTTGGGGCGCCTGGGCGGCTCAGTCAGTTAAGCCTCCGACTCTTGTCTTGGCTCAGGTCATGATCTCAGGGTTGTGGGATTGAGCCCCGAGGTGGGCTCTGCACTCAGCGGGGAGCCTGCTTGAGACTCTCCCTCTTCCTTTCCCTCCCCTACTCACACGCTCTCCCGCTCTCTCTCTAAAATAAATAAATCTTTTTTTTAAAAGATTTTATTTAGGGGCGCCTGGGTGGCTCAGTCATTAAGCATCTGCCTTCAGCTCAGGTCATGATCCCAGGGTCCTGGGATCGAGCCCCGCATCAGGCTCCCTGCTCTGTGGGGAGCCTACTTCTCCCTCTCCCACTCCCCCTGCTTGTGTTCCCTCTCTCGCTGTGTCTCTCTCTGTCAAATAAATAAATAAAATCTTTAAAAAAATAAATAAATAAAATATTTTATTTATTCGACAGAGAGAGAGAGAGAAAACACAAGCAGGGGGAGCGGCAGGCAGAGGGAGAAGCAGACTCCCCCCTGAGCAGGGAGCCCGATGTGGGACTCGATCCCAGGACCCTGGGATCATGACCTGAGCCGAAGGCAGACGCTCAACCCACTGACCCACCCAGGCGTCCCCCTAAAATAAATAAATCTTTAAAAAAATATATTACAAGTGTCATCTTTCCAAGGAGGCAGACTACTCAAGGTTGGATGCTGGACACTAAGATTCTAATGATTTGCTCCTGCTCTTAACACTTTCTAGGCCCAAATCTTCTCTTCTATGGTCTGTGTCTGTTACGCTGGGGTTTCACCGAAGTGCTTCCATCTATTCAAGCAGATCCAGGGCTGCTCTTCTCTCTCCCTCCCTCCCTCTCTCTCTCTCTCTCTCTCTCTCGTATAATTTACACAGCACAAAATGCACCGTTGTCCACGTACGGTTCAAGATTTGTAGCAAAGTTACGGAGTCGTGCAGCCATCACCACCACTATCCGGCTTCGGGACGTTTCCACGACCCCCGGCCCCCAAAAGCTCCCGCACTGTCATTTGTAGTCTGTCCTTCTCTCCCACCCAAACCCGGGCAATCACTGATTAGTTCTCTGTCTCTGTCAGAGCCTCTTTTTTGGACACAATTTTGGCTGCAGCCATCCATAAACTCTTGCCCCTCTGCCTGAGGATGGGGTGGCCCTCTGGGTAAGGATACAAACTGCATTCTTCAGTTTCTAGAGCAGAACGCGACTCCATGCTTGTGCGTCTGCAGCATGCCGTGGCCAGGCCCGCCCATGGAAAGCACCCCGGTGGACACAAGTGGACACAAATGGAAAATTGTTAGGCCTGGCCGTGTACGTGCAGGGAAAGGGAGGCTGCTGCCCCTTCTAGCACACACGACAGGAAGGTCAAGGCCTAGGATGTGGCTCTCAGGCCCAGGTGATGTGGCCTTCTGAGCGGCTGACTGATGGCTCTCCGTGGAGGTCCACGTCGTTATGCGTGACAAGCGGCACACACAGTTCCATACACTTCGGACCTGGCGGGCATCTCGCTTCGCGTGGGCTCGCTAGACACACTAGAGTGTGCGCACACCTGCCTGAGATCCAGAAGCGGCAGGCGTCAGAGAGCCCCCCGCACTCCTTGCCCCATTCACGTCCCTGGTGTCGCTTTTCCCCTGCTTCAGAGACAACCAAAGTCAAAGTAACCGTGAACTGAGTCGCAGCTGCCTGGAAACCTGACAGACTCCACGTCCCGGCTCGTCTACCTCACCGACGCCACGAACATCCGGGTTCTCACTTCTCAACCACAGAGGGCAACCCTGACTAGCCTAGTTCTCAAACCTCCAGCTCGGATGTGTTTTTCTTTAGGTTCTCTGGTGAGAGTAGATTCAGATCTCACTTCCGCTTGCCTGGGTAACCCTGGGCAAGTCACCCCTCATCTGCAAGCCCTGTTTGTCCAAGACAGACACGTACCGAGGTGGTTGTTACGAGCGCAAAGGAGAGAATGTGGCTGTGAAGCATTGCCCAGCGCCTGGCTTATAGTCAGCGCTCGGCAGACAGCGCTGGTGGTGTTTGGACGGGACTGTTTTCACAAGAGGTTTGCATCAGAACCTCCCCCTGCTCAGACCAGCCAAGTCAGAGTGTTGTGCGTTGGTTTGGAAAACAGTGAGCAAGGAGACAGGGGTGACCAACCAACATTTCGTAAGCCTTATAATCCTAATCTCGGCAGTGGAAAATAGTAATCATGATTATCTCATTTTAGAAATAAGGAAACCGAGCCTCATTCTTGGCTAAAGTTGCACAGGCTGGCCTGCACCACCTAAAAATGCTAAGGATCCCTTGGCAGCAAAAGCTCTCCACCTACCTGTGGGAGGGGGCAGGCTCTCACCTGCCCGGAGGGAGACGGAGTCAACCCTCAACAATGTCTAACCGGAATATGCCGAAGTCAAGGAGAGACATGCACTGCCCCATGTCAGCAGAGGTCACAGCTCACATTCCAAAGAGGACAGGGGGCATGTTACGCAGCAGGTCTGGGGGGGGGGGTATCTGGGGAGAGAGGGCAGTAGGGAGCTCGCTGAGTCGGCCTGAAGCGCAGCAGTCTTGGAATCTTTCTCTGAAGAGTATTCCACAAAGAGTGGCCAGTGTCCGTCCGCCACACCCCAAACCCAGATCCCTCACAGGGGCTTACTTCTGGCAATCTGTATTTGGGGTGTGCGCACGTGTGTATGTGTGTGAATGCGCCACCTGCCCTAAATTCCTTCTGCTTAAGTTCACTTTGCTCTGAGTTATTCCTCAGCCTCGAGTCTGTCTACACTTAGGTACCTCGCTGGAATCACCTTTCCCTGCACTCAATGGGGTCACCTGTGCTGTTCTATGTAATGCATGCGCTACATCATGACGATCATCTGCTTGACTCTTCGCTTAGATCCTAAGATTTGTGTTCCACATTTTCTCACTCCTGTCCATTCCCCCCAACATTCAGCCTAGAAATACGCTGGATATGGATACATGCTTATGGAGGGGGAAAAAATAAGCAAGGTCACAAGCCCCAAAAAGTCTTTAGATTAGGGTTTTCTCTGGAGTTCTATCTGAACAGAAATGAAATATTAAATAAATTACTCAACTTTGTGTTGGAGTTTACAAAAATGAGCAAATTAAAGCAAAATGCTAAAGGAAAAGAAAAAGTAATTTCTGCTGCAGAGAAATAATGTGCTTTCAGCTCATTCCTAGCCAGTGGGGTTTAGTCAGAGGGAAGCTGACAAACACCTTTCTGAGAAGCTCTCGAGGCCCACGGATCACCGGAGGGAACATATGGAACCCACCACCGGGTGCAAAGGGCCCCCCGTGACCACGTGGAGACATGTTTTGCCAATGCTCTCCATCCCGTTGGAGGATTCACCTTCGTTCTGACTCACTGTCTTCACTGTTTACCTTTGTAGCTGCCAACTGTTTGAATCGGTGTTTCAACTGTTTTGACCATCTGCTGGGAGAAAACTTGCAGATTATGACACAGTTTTCAGAACCTTGAATCATAGTTTTGGAGTTGGAGGACTCAGAAATCAGCAAGCCTAACTCCTTCATTTGTAGGCTCACAAACGCTTCCCTGCCTGGAGCGTTGGCCCCGGCGCTCATGTGCCTAGGGGGGCACAGACAGCACACGGGGTCCCGGGGCTCCTGGCACCTGCGCTCCAGCAGGGACCACAGAGAGCTGCCACAAGGCGACGTGGGTGCCCAGGTAAAGGGGCGTCCAGGGGACACATATGCTGTGCACAGGAGGGGGGCAGAGTCTTTCTACATGGTTGGGGAGAAAGTACGTGGGGAAAGATCACTCAAATACAAAATAGGAGAGGAAGGTAGGTGCCGGATCAGTGAACATTTCCTGAGCACCAGCTATGTACCAGGTCACCAGACTCTATGCTAACTGCCAAAGATGTGAAAGATACAGCTTTGCCCTCAAGGAATCTGTAATTTAGGCAGATGTGGCTATATATGTTAAAGATATACAGGAAGGAATCATCGGTTCTCCTTGGAGAGGAGGACAGAGGACAGAGAGGGGGTATCACTGAAGGCCACCCGAAGGTGACAAAATAGGCTAAGGTTTACCAAGTAGACCAGAGTGGGAAGGGCATCGCAAACAGAAGGAACAGCATGTATACAACACAACACAGAGTCTTGCAGGAACTTGGAATAGTTTGCGATAGCTGTGCATTTAGTTCACTTGGGGAGAGTGACAGATGAAGCTGGATAGGACAGGGGCACCTGGGTGGCTCAGTCGTTAGGCGTCTGCCTTCGGCTCAGGTCGTGATCCCAGGGTCCTGGGATCGAGCCCTGCATTGGGCTCCCTGCTCCGCAGGAAGCCTGCTTCTCTCTCTCCCACTCCCCCTGCTTGTGTTCCCTCTCTTGCTGTGTCTCTCTCGGTCAAATAAATAAAACATAAAATCTTTAAAAAAAAAAAAAGGCCGGATAGGACAGCACTAAGTCTTCCCGGGCTGGAATTCCACACTCAGCAGCCTCGGGTGTATGCTAGAAGTAATTAGGAACCCCTGAGAGGTGGATCCATCAGGGGATAGATGTCATCAGGTTTGTGGTTTAGAAAGCATCTACTCTTATATTACTATCTTATAGATACCTTATATTATTATCAATCCTTTTCTGTGTGTTTCATAAGAATTAAAGAAGAACACCTATTAGCAGGGTGGAGAAGTGTCTGGAGGGGAGCAAAGCGAGGTACAGGGACCAGTTAGAGGCCGTCACCTGGTCTGCATGAGAAGGGATGAGGGTCAGAACTGTGGCAGCAGGAAAGAGTAGGCTCTCTGTTTGAAGAGATGGTCAGGAGTTGAGGTCCACAGGACACGGGGAGGGACCGGGTGTGTGGGATAAGAGAGGGGGAGAGGTCCAGGATGAGTGCCAGCTTCTGGTGTGGGTAACTGGGAGGACACATTCCCTGAAAACGAAGACAGAGCGGATGAACGGGTCCAGAAAGGAAGATGAACTCACCTGTGGACATGTGCTGGAGATGTCGGCCAGACCCGCAGAGAGAAATTTCTAGTGGGCAGTATTTATGAGTCTAGAGCTCAGATATGAAGGCTGGCTGGAGATATCCACCGCTGAGTCGTCAGCACAGGGCTGGAAGCTGGAGCCACAGGAGAAACTGAGAGCACAGAGGTGACACTAGGAGAGTACAGATGGGGTCATGGGACACCAACATTTAGGGACGAGCAGGGGACTGAGCAGTTGGCCAAGGCGATTGAGGTAGAGACGTGACAGTGACCTGGGGCCAGGGAGGATCATGAGAAACTTGGAAACTAGGGGACAGCAAGGTGTAAGGGAGCACGGAGAGGAGTGTCAAATGCTGCACAGATAAAAAATAAACTGAAGACCTTAGACACCCAGTCACTGCATCTGGCCCCAGGTCAACGCTGTCCTGGCGAAGTCTGCTGGAGGGATTTCGGCGGCCTGTCTGGGGGCAGAAGAGGGGTCAGTGCAGCGCTGCAGGTGTGCACGGCTCTTTGTGAGGGGCTCACTGTGTGGGGAAAGCAGACCCCAGGTGTTCAGAGGAGGACACAGGACTGAGGGCAGGGTATCAGTCTTGTCTGAGACTGAGAAACTTGAGCCAGTTTGCGTGGTAGGGGTGTGGGGGTGGGAGGAGCTGAAAACAGAGGAGACAGAAGGAATGACTGCAGGAGCACAGACCAGAAGAGCAGGGTTCACACTGACCCAAGACACAGGGGCCCAAGACCCTGGAAGACAAATGGGGGGAAGGGGTGGGACGCGGGCACACTGTAGGTCTGGGATTGGGAAGTCGAGGGAATTGAACCCGAAGTCTCAACAATATCTGTGAAACAGGGAGCAAGGTGAGGAAGGTAAGGCCCAGGGATGAGGTGACTTGCAGAACGACTGCTGGTTTGCAAACTGCCCCCGACACTGAAGACAGGGAGAGACGTACGAAAGGGGCGGGCCACTCCAGATCGGTGGGTGGCGGCCTTAATAAACAAGGGAACTTACATTTGAGGCTTGTCTTGGGCAGCCACAAGACAAGTAGATTTCCACACTGCCTGCCAGACTCTTAGACGTTTACTAGAGGCCTCCACTGGGTTAGGTCTCAACACCTTCTCTCTCAAGGCTGCATCCTTGAAAACAACTCCGGCTGTGGGAATGGTGGGCAGGACGAACACTACAAGGCTGAGGGAGAGGTGAGGAGCCTGATTGCTCCGGTCCACCTCAAGGGTCAACTGGTGGTCTCACCCTCTCTATGACCTCCTGCAACAATAAGGCACAGGGAGCAAGATTTTAACTCAAGGGTCTTGACTCCTCACCTGGTCCTCTATTCCCTATGTTACACTCACTTAGGTTGAAGACACTTGATCACATAAAGCCCCCCTGTTAAGAGGGGGCTTTTCGTACCTTTCTTTTGAAAGATCGGTAGATAAGGCACTTCACACAAGGGCAGAACAGACCACTTTGTCATCAAAGACAGGAAGCTTGCCAAGAGCCTGGATTGAGACCTTCTTAAAATGGGGCAGTTAGCAGAAGTTCACCCTCAGATAAGAATCCTGACTTACTCATGCCACTTCCAAGTGCTTATAAAATGTTTGTAACACTTAAACTGTGATGATGACCTCAGTGAAAGAGATTCTGGAAAATTACCTAGAGGACAGAACATGGTGGCATGGAGGAAGGAGTGGTTGAGAATAAATTCTGGACAAGTCTCTTGGCCTCTCTGCACGTTTCCAAGGTCCCCTCGAAGAGAAACAGGCGTATTTAATGAAGAGGTGGATGGGAGCAAGACATTGGAAGTAGATTACGAGAGCTGGCCATCGGAGCATGCAGAGAAAGCAGCCACGAAAAGCAAAGGAAGGACACTAAAGACAAGAGCCATCACGGTGCCTTGAGTGGACCCTGCCAAATGGAGCAGAATCAGGCAGATACGGCACAACTGGAATCCAAATCACCTCCACTTAGAAAACACAGACTTGCCATTATTTACATAACAAACATTAGGAAAAGGAGAGTAAAATCTTTCATATCACAATCATGGATTTTAGAATGGGAAGAGACTTTAGTGCCAACCCACTAAGCCCAATTCATAGCTTTTTCTTCCCCAAGATTGCTCTTCTTTCCTTCTGTGATTTCTTCAATGACACCAACTGGCTTCTATGGTAAATAGTAAAACTCGGGTAGCAAACAAACTAACTAGCTGGCTTGCTTCCTACCCTCTCCTGGAAAAAGCCCCCGACACAAAGGACTCCTCATGTGGGAGAATGACACTGAGGGGTGGAACTGGATTAGGATCTTGAAATCTCTGATTAAAACAATTCTTTGTAACTAAAAGTTACAGGAGTACAGATGTGAATCTAAACCGATGCCTCGGGGCACCTGAGTGGCTCAGTTGGTTGAGCCTCCGACTTTGGCTCAGGTCACGATCTCAGGGTCTAGAGATCAAGCCCCACACTGGGCTCCCTGCTCAGCAGGGTGTATGCTTGAGATTCTCTCTCCCTTTGCCCCTCCCCTCAGTGGTGCATGCACACGCATGCTCTCTCTCTCTCCAAAATAAATACATAAATAAATCTTTAAAAAAGAAAATTCTCTAAACCGATGCCTCATATAACCTGACGTGTTTTCACGCCACTTAAATATTTAACATATAATAACTAATTATCATTAGCATCTGCATAACATCTTTCCTCACTTGAGCATAAAGCAATTTATATACGCAATAATTAATTCTCACAATAACCTTATGAGGCAGAGAAGTAGCGAGGATTATTATTCCCATTTTGCAGAAGATAAAATTAGGGCAGGGAAACATGTTGACATTTGCCCAGGTCAGAAAAAGTGAGTGGAAGGCTGCTGTACTTTTTAAATTGTTATGTTAATCACCATACATTACACCATACATTACATCATTAGGTTTAGATTGGTGTTCCATGATTCATTGTTTGTGCATAACACCCAGTGCTCCATGCAGAACATGCCCTCCTCAATACCCATCACCAGGCTAACCCATCCTCCCACCCCCCTCCCCTCTAGAACCCTCAGTTTGTTTTTCAGAGTCCATCATCTCTCATGGTTCGTCTCCCCCTCCGATTTCCCCCCCTTCATTCTTCCCCTCCTGCTATCTTCTTCTTTTTTTTTCTTAACATATATTGCATTATTTGTTTCAGAGGTACAGATCTGAGATTCAACAGTCTTGCACAATTCACAGTGCTTACCAGAGCACATACCCTCCCCAGTGTCTATCGCCCAGTCACCCTATCCCTCCCACCCACCCCCTACCCAGCAACCCTCAGTTTGTTTCCTGAGATTAAGAATTCCTCATATCAGTGAGGTCATATGATACATGTCTTTCTCTGTTTGACTTATTTTGCTCAGCATAATACCCTCCAGTTCCATCCACGTCGTTGCAAATGGCAAGATCTCATTCCTTTTGACGGCTGCATAATATTCCATTGTATATATATACCACCTCTTCTTTATCCATTCATCTGTCGATGGACATCTTGGCTCTTTCCACAGTTTGGCTATTGTGGACATTGCTGCTATAAACATCAGGGTGCATGTACCCCTTCGGATCCCTACATTTGTATCTTTGGGGTAAATACCCAGTAGTGCAATTGCTGGATCGTATGGTAGCTCTATTTTCAACTTTTTGAGGAACCTCCATACTGTTTTCCAGAGTGGCTGCACCAGCTTGCATTCCCACCAACAGTGTAGGAGGGTTCCCCTTTCTCTGCATCCCCGCCAACATCTGTCGTTTCCTGACTTGTTAATTTTAGGCTGCTGTATTTTAATTCTTGTCTGGGCTCTGTGGAAAATGGTCAGTATGTTATGGAAGGGGCGGGGAGGTGGGGGTGGGGGATGTGGTTTAAATAACACAATATAAAGACAGAAAGACAATCTGTGAGCCTGTAATTCCAACTGAAGCTACAGGCACAGAAGTTCAGTCTTGCCACGGGGCACAGTCTAAGACCAACAAAGTAAGCCACGTCTGCCTTGTCCCAGAAATGGAAGAGCTATTCCTCTACTCACTTTGAAGGGAATGGATGTTAAAGATACACACGGTATTCCATTTTTATATTCCTGATAGAGTAAAGTGTGAGGAACTCCGCCTTATGAGGAAAAGGGCTGAGATGAAAACCACGCACTCCCACACTCCCTGAGGATAAACTCCAAAGTGGCAGCGCATTACCCTGGGTCCCCTTGCCCTGTGGAATCACTCTTCATAGTCACTTTTTCAACCGACCATCTTCCCCACTAGAATGGAAGCTCCCCGAGGGCAGGGCTTCTTATCCTTATTCACGGGTGTTTTTGGGGCCTAGAACAGTACCTGGCATCTAACAGGTATTCAAGACGTCTGTTAAATCATGAAGTATGCCTGAAGGTTCCGGTTCCAGGGCTGCCACTGACCAATCCTGTGACCTTGGAAAAGTCACTTCATCTCCTGCGGCATTAGTTTAAAAAAAAAGTAGGGACTCCTGGGTGGCTCATTTGGTTAAGCATCTGCCTCGGGCTCAGGTCCTGATCCCAGGGTCCTGGGATCAGCCCCTGCATGGGGCTCCCTGCTCAGCGGAGAGCCTGCTTCTCCCTCTCCCTCCGTCCCTCCCTCTGCCCTGCTTGTGCGTTCTCTCTCTCTTGCAAATAAATAAATAAAATCTTTAAAGAACAATAAAAATAAATGAAAAATAAAGTGTTCAATCAGATAATCCTTTTCAGTGCTTCAATATTGTGATTTTATGTACGCTAGGAACCATAACCCTAACACAAGGCAAAATGGGATAAGTCATAAACCAGAGCACAGTGGGTAACTCACATTTCCTGTCCGCCAGCATCTTTGAATATCCTTCTTCTGTTTAGAAGATTTGCCACCTTATGAGTCCTGCCTCTCCCAAGAGGAAACTAAAAGCTCACTTGCCCAGCCTTCCTTCAGTTGCGGATCAGCCCTCTGACTTGGGTCCTGCCCATGAGATACACCTTCGAGAAATTCTTTCAAAGGTGGGGAATGTGAGGCAACAGGTAGGTTGTCCTGGCTGCACATTTTGGTGGGGAGGCTGCAGGGGAGGAGTTCCTGCCTTCTGGGTTCCACATCAGCCCTGGGTCGGGGGAGTCTGGGCTGTGTGGCTCGCTCAGGATGTGTGGAGTATGGAAGGAAAAGGAGGAAACACTGTTTCACTGTGGAAAGAGCAAGGCTTTGTGGAAGTATCACAGACTTGATCCAAATCCTGCTGCCACTTACCAGCTGCGCCCTTGAAACAACTGCATAACCTCTTGAACCTCAGTTTCACCATCTTTAAAGTGGTCATTGTCCAAGGTCACTCACGGCCTCTCAAAGTAGGAGTCTTTAGCTGCCAGGATTCCCCAGGGATGTCTGCTGGTATGTTTTGCCTCTAGATCACTGGGTTGACGTGAGGCTTGAAATTATGGGTAAAATTAGGTTAATTTACAGAGTTGCTTGAAGATAAACACTGAGATATAATATTAGTAACAGAGACAAGAAAGTCAACTAACGTAAGGCAATCTTTTCCATATGTATCCACAGGCCCAAGGACATGACTATCTAGCCGACTCTTGGTTTCAGCACAGGTCATGATGTGCTGGTGGTGGGATCTAGCCCTGTATTGGGCTCTGCGCTCAGTGGGGAGTCTGCTTGAGATTCTCTCCCTCTGTCCTCCTTCCCCAACCTCCCTCATCACCACCCCTCAACCTGCTCTCTCTCTCTTTCTCTAGGATGGGTAAATAAATACTTTATTTTTTTTAAAGACTATTTATTTATTTGAGAGAGAGAGATAGCAAGAGAAAGCATGACTGGGGGGTAGTGAGAGGGAAAAGCAGGCTCCCCGCTGAGCAGGGAGCCCGAAACGGGGCTCGATCCCAGGACCCGGGGATCATGACCTGAGCCAAAGGCAGACGCTTAACTGACTGAGCCACCCAGGTGCCCCAATAAATCTTTTCTAAAAAAACTAATGGGCAGAAACAGTTTCATTTGAAAATTGGTTTGAATACCTAGAGTTCTTCACAGAAACTCTCAGAAGCCTACGAGCTCCTAAGTACTTATGAAATTAAAGAAATATGCCCTTTACTGTGCAAGTCCTCATCTCCTGGAAATAATGCCACAATGAAGTCACAAGGAAGCCGGCAAACTGGTCTTCAACCACTCTCCTCTTTCCAACTATCCTCCCGGACTCCTGATACCAGGTAGGGAAGCATTTTTCTGAGTTTTTCAACTGTTACACTGCTGCCATGTATTTATTCTAATCTCTTCAAGTTTGTATTTCCTATTCCTGCCTCCTAAATACGGGTATTTCCTGAGGCGTAGGCCTTGGCCTTCTGCTCTTCTCTATAAATACGTTCTCCTTTGGAAAGATCATATACGCTGATGATTTCAACTGTTGTTTCTTCACGGATGACTCACACATTTACATATTTAGGCATAACCTCTTTCTTCAGCTTTAGTCCTGTATTCTTAACATGCCATCTAAGATTCTACAAATCTTTTTGAGCGCTGAGCTCATTTCCGCTTTAAATTAACTCACCCTAGGAGGTGCCTGGGTGCCTGCCTGGGTGGCTCAGTCGGTTAAGCCTCCAACTCTTGGTTTCAACTCAGGTCATGATCTCAGGGTTGTAGGATCGAGCCCCGTGTCGGGCTCTGTGCTTGCATAGAGTTGGCTTGGGTTGGAATTCTCTCTCCCTCCCTCCCTCTGCCCCTCCCCTGCTCTCTCTCTGTCAAATAAATCTTAAATAAAAAATAAAGCCAACTCACCCTATGGCTATCCCTTCTCAGTCCCAATTTCCCAGGCTTACAGGGGTGGAGTCTTCCCTGATTCCTCCTAATCCTTTCCTCCCACCATCCACTCTGTTACTAAGGAGTTACTCAAATTATTGTAACCTTGCTCTTCCCCTCTTACCTCTACTATCCAACCCGGAGACTACCAGAGCTCCTCATTCATACTGTCCTATTCACTTTTGCTGGCTTGGTGTTTCTAAACATGGCTTGGAATGTTCACAGTTCCACATTTATTCCACATTTATTGAGTGCAAAGCCCAACACTACACATTCCAGGATGCAGAAATGACAAAGGTCTATTTACAGTCTAGTACGGGAAAGAGTTGTACACAATTTTAGTTCAAAATTAGAAAGTGGTACTACCTGAATGAATGCATGAAGAATGGTCCAGAAAGTAGGATGGACATTCAGTAGGAAAGAAAATTTATTTCTAGATGGAGAAGTCACTTTACCTGGCTTTAAAGAACGGACAGAATCTCAACACCCTAAGAAGATGGGGAGGGAAGGGTATTCCAAAGAGAAAGAGACAGGAGCAGTCTTTAGAAAGGTAATGGGTAATTCATGCAGGAGGTGCTTCACACGGTCTGGTTTGCCACGGGCAAGGGACAACGAAAAGGGAACAGCACAAAATAAAGTTAGGGTTTTGAATTCAAGTTAATAAATTTGGCCTTTAACCTACAGGCAACAGGGAGCCAGTGAAGGTTTTTGGTCGCAGCTGCGTTTAAAGATGACAGTAGCAGCTCTGTCAGCTGGGCTGGCAGGCGAGTGCTGCTAAAGGAAGGGTACCTAAGAGAAAAGCAGTGCATCTGCCCTGTTCAGGGATGGTAATGAGAACTTCGAGGGGACGCAGTGCGTAAGGAGGGTGGATGGACGCCGGAATTTCTGCAGAGGCAGAATCGACAGAACTTGTCAATTGACGGAAGTCAGTAAAGGGAGAAAAAAAAAATGGCATCAATTGTGGACATCCAAGTTTCTAAGTGGAAACCGGTGGTCATGCTAACGGAAGGGGGTGCACCGTCCGGAAAGCCGTTTGGGAGCGCGGGGGCCGAGTTACGTTTGGAAGCCCCGCGCTGGTACAACCGCAGAACCCCCGAGAAGGAACGGGCAAGACGCCTGGAGGGAGCAGGGCGCTGACGACTTCAGCGGGTGCGGGGGGGGGTGTTTCGGCAAAAACGGGTAAGGAACGGACTGCGGACACCCGGACACCCAGCTCCCGCGGCCCGCCCGGGCAGGGGTGAGAGGTGCGGCACCGCTGAGGCCCTCCGCTCGTGCCCACCGTCCACGGCAGCCCTCGCCTCGCCGGAAGTGGCCTTCCACCGCCCCCCGCCCCGCATATTTCCTGAACGCCCGCCCCACCCGTCACCGGCGCGCAGCCAGGGGGGCCCTTCACACACACAGCGACATTGTGTCCTGCCCGGGGAGCGCGGACTGAGAGCGCAAGCAGGGCATCGCCCCTCCGGCGCGCCCCGTCGCTCGAGCGACCCGCAAGAACCCGCACGGCGAGCCCGCGATCTCGCGATACCTGGCAGGCCCGCCCCCGCGCCTGCCCGCCGGAAGCGGAAGTCAGGCGAATGTCGGCTTGCCGCTCCAGGGGCTCGGTTACCTTGGAGAGCTCAGGAGTGGGAGATCCTTTAGCCGCGGTGTGCGCCGGAGGTGGGTGTTCCTGCGTGTGCGGCGGGCGGGGTGCGGCCCGAGCCGGGTGGACGCAGCCCTCGGCTGGCCTGTCGCCCTGTGGGGGGGCCACGCGGAGCGGGGAGCCGGGCGGGCCGAGCCGAGGGGCCGCACGGAGCGGGCACCCCACTCGGCCTCCCCCGGCAGTCGCGCCTGGGGCGTTGAGGTGCCCCGGGAGGGAGCCGGCCTGTCAGAGCCGTGGCGGGCAAGCCCCGCCGGGCCCGTCTCCCGGGCAGCGAGGGCCCAGTGCGGGCAGTCGCGTCCGGCGCCAGTCGCCTGCACCGCAGTTGCGTGTGATGTTACCTATAAAGAAACTAGTGGTGCTGGAGGACGAGTCTGAAGGGCTGGCCCCTTCCGCCCACGAAGAGAACGCGGCTGGTTCTCGTTCGTGCTCGGACTAGCGTGCTGGTCCCGCAGGCCCAGCGGGGCGCCTGCAGCCAGCCCCTCCCCCCGACACCTTCTGAGCGTTTCCTTCGAGGGAATCACGCGGTGGTTTTTCCCTCCCACAGATCGAAACAACAAACATTAACACCGCCGCTGCCTCGGACTGCTGGGTAAGTACAGCTCAGAGCCTCGGAATGCTGTTTCAATCCCGTTCTCGTGGGTGCTGACAAAGATACTTGCTCACCTGGGGGAGGGGTCGTGGGAGCAGCTTTTACCTGGCCTTACGACTTTTACTTCCCGTCTGGGGGGATATGGGTCATTCTTCCGGAGATTTCTGAGGTTCCTCTAGAGATCCAGGCACGATTTTCCTTAGCTGAACTCACTACAAGTCCTCCCTCGGGTTTGGGAGTCTGACGTCCGTCTGCCAGCGCAGACACGCGGAAAGTCTGGGAGAGCAGTGGCCTGACAGACGTCTGGGTGTTGCTGCTTGCGTCCACACAGCGGGCTTGGTTTCATTTTGTTGGGATAAGGGCAGTAGTATAAGTACTGGCGTAAGTTTGGAGGGATTTGGAGGAAAAACAGACTAATGAAGAAGCTCTCCTCCACCATCACGTGTCTTTGTCAAAGGCTTTTATTGCAAGTTGAAGTAATACAGGAAGAAAAGTAATTTTAGGATGTCAGGCAAGAGGGAGATTCGGTTGTAAAGTTTTAGCGTGATGCCACATACATCCCCAATCACAGAACAGGTTTTAGGAGTCTTGAGGCGAAGAGCAGAAAGATGAAGTTTGGGTTAGGGAAGGCAAGAGCCGGTAGTACTGACCCCTGCTGGGCCAGGGAAGACCGGGAAGGGGGGCTGCCTGCAGAATGCTGATTGGGCTTCCAGGTCTCGGACAAAGATTAAGGAAGTGAACTCTTGGTCCCCTGACTCCCGAAGATGAGGCCTCTTGTAGCCCAAGCCAAATCTTTTCTCGGAGGTAGAGGGCTCTCTGAAAATGTGGGTGCAGAAATATTACTTGAATTGATCCATACTTGGCCCGGGGAACCCAGCTGATAAAAAGTTTCAGGTTTTTTTTAGCTGTTAGATAGTACCTTTCGTATTTTTCATTTTGTCACAGAATAAGCCTTTATAAAGTACCCTAGACTTGAGTAGCTGTTCATTTAAATGCTTATTTGCCTTTCCATTTTCATGTCTCTCCTGTATTTTCAATTTCTCTTTTTTATTGGTTTTCTTTTCCTATAAACAGCCTCAGGGACACTGTCCTGGGAAAAACTGGAGGTAATCTTCCAGTAACCCCTTCGCTACTGCCCTTTTTTCTCTTGTGTTCAGTGAAGTTTCTTGAAAGCTTGGTCTGTAATCCATGTAGATTTCTAGTTCCTTAGCTTCCAATTCTCAATATACTAACAGCAGTCCTGCTTCAGTCCCTAGTACTCTAACAGAATCACCTCCTAATGGCTAAATCCAATTAATTTTCTCTACTTGGTTCTATCATTGTGCCATTCAACACTGAGAACCATTCACTCTATTCTTGCCTTCTGTGAGAAGCTGTTCTGGTTCTTATCAGTGTGTGTCCCCCTCTGATCCCTTCTTTATCTCCAACTTCCTTATAGGTCAGTGTTCTCCAGGATTCTGTTCCTTGATACTCTTCTTATTCCACAGTCTTCCTGAGGAATCTCATCCACTCTCACAGCATTAACCACCAACAGAATTGCTCATGTCTCCCGTATTTATCATCACCCTAGTTCTCAGTCCCACATAGGTAACTGGGAGCTGACTCTCCGTGTGGATGTACATACCATAACTAACTTCAAACTCCGTATCCTCACCCACCCTTTTTCCTGTGGTTCCTATGGCACCACAGCCCATCCGGTCATTTGGCTAGAAGCCTGGAAGTTATCCTTTATTCCCCCCTCTTCTCCCAACATCTAGTTAGTGGTTAATTTCTCCTGGAATTCTTAACAAACTGCGCTCACAGTTGTTGCCTCAGATTGAGCCCTCCAGGCTTGCAGTAATCTGCCTTTGGTCTGTCCTCACTAATCTCTTCTCTACCCTGTTAGCAAAGTGGTCCTTCTAAATAGTCAGTTTGCCCCAGAGGCTTCCCTGCTTAAACCACTTAGGTTCCTAAGACTCCCCCTTTCCTACCAGAATGAGTGCAAAGTTGTTTGCCTTGAACACAGTTTTTCACAGTTTGGTCCCTGCCCATTTTTCCAGCTTTGTTTCTTGACATTCACTGTTCCTCTCTTTGTATTTACACCATGTCTGTCTCTTACACTAGACTGAGAGCTCTTTGCGGGGTAGAGACCATGATATATTATTCATCTTTGTATCCCAGGCGCCAGTTAACACAATGCCTATGGTACAGAAATCAAGAAATACTGAATTGAATGTCTAAAACCATCTTGAGTTTAAAAGTATACAAAGACTTTTACAAGTACCTTGCCTAAAATTGTTCATTTCTTGGGTTTTCACTGTCTGGTGAGACAGTATTTTTTTAAAAAATTCTCATAGAAACGTATTTAAAACTGTACAGAATTTCAGGATGACAGACACTTCTGAAGCTGTTCCCAATTTTGAAGAGATGTTTGCCAGTAGATTCACAGAAGATGACAAGGAGTACCAGGAATACCTGAAACGCCCTCCTGAGTCCCCTCCAATCGTTGAGGAATGGAATAGCAGAGCCGGTGGGAACCAGAGAAATAGAGGCAGTCGGTATGTATTGCTTCAGGAGACATGCATGTGGCTGATGTGGGAGAGGACAGCTTTACTCCGTGCGCCCATAAGGCCAGAGAGGGCAGGGACCAGTGTCCCTGTTCAGTATGGCATACCTCGTGCCTGGTCACTGCCTCCACACAGTGACTTACCAGCCACACTGAGTGGCTGGTAAATATTTGCTTTAATATTTTGTCAGCACCATGTATTTTTTCCTTGCTGTTCAATTGTGTATGTGTTTTAATGTTCTTTTTAAAAATGTTCTTCCTGTGGACTAACATTTTATTTTCTCTGCAAATATACTTTACAAACCTAGAGTCTTCTACAAAACTTTGTGCTAGATTCCATAAAGAAGGCATTGTCTTTGGTTTGACTTTAGAAAGTAATACAATGGAAATTTCATCTATTTAATAATTCAAAATAGATAAAAGGAATAAATGACCATACTGCTCTTGTACAATCGAATAGATTTCAGTTTGATTCAGAACTATCCCATCGTTGTGGGTTTTGTGTTGTGGTCTGCCTATTTCTCTGCAAAGTGTATCCAGTATAATACTGGAAGAATGATTTAAATCTCAGGAGAGTTTTGAATAACTGGTGCTATATATAACATTCTGCAGAGAAAAATGTTTTTTACTCTCGTTTACGGAGTATTAGATTGAGAAATAAAATGCACCAGGATAGATTTGTCATTTGTGTTTTTTAAAAGGGAAGTATAAAAATCTTTTTGTTTTGTTGTTGTAGGTTGCAAGATAACAGACAGTTTAGAGGTAGGGATAGCAGACGGGGGTGGCCAAGTGACAATCGATCCAATCAGTGGCATGGACGATCCTGGGGTAACAATTACCCGCAGCACAGACAAGAACCTTACTACCCCCATCAATACGGACACTATGGTTACAACCAGCGGCCTCCCTATGGTTACTACTGATGGAAACGTCAGCAGCTTTTAGTAAAACCATTTCCTCTGTTAACATGACAAAAGTTTGTGTGTATCTTCTGTTGGTCATAGTTTTACATCTGATTTCAGAGAGTGGATTATTAACTTTTTGGAACTTGTGACTTTTTTTAAAAAATGAGCTCTTACTAGAGATGTGATGGTTCAGTGTGCCCCTAAAAAGGTTGTGGATTATATTGCCTGACTTCTACCTCAGATTCTTCTTTGTTTCATGACTTAATAGTGCTTTGAACTTGGCGTCTGTTTTCCTTGTTTGACCTACATGGGGTTCTGTCTTTGTTTTACACAGAAATAAAAATTTTACAGTAGAAAATGCTTGATTTGACTTTGTAAGATAAGGAGGTATCCATATACTCAGATGTGCTCATTCCTGAATTTTTACAGAGGTTAGTACATCCAACTCCTGAATGCACAACTATGCTTACTTGTAACGTATTGTACGTGACATCAGCAGTTAAAGGTAAAACAATTGTAGATGCTTCTTTTGGCTTTTGTTGTCATGTCCGTGGTACCTTATCATTACTCCAGGTATGAGTCAGTTCCACAGTCGCTTTGGTCTCTTTTTAGAGGGATGTCAAGAATAAAGCCATAAACTGGGGAAGGGACCTTCTCAGTTTCAGTGGTGGTCAGATTGGGGCACACAGTCATTTCATTACAAACTGTGAGGCTTTTTGCTAACTTAAACAAAGCTGATCAAAATTCACGTTATAAAAAAGTTTAACTGTGTAAATGTTCCCCTTTCCTTTTCAATAGTATGTATATAATGCTGCATTCCGACTACTTATTATGGTATTTAATGTGAATTGATTGTACAATGTTATATTCACTTCTGAATGTGCACCTTTGCTGCTTCCTCTTGTATAAATACAGTGATGCTGTAACTTCCTTTTAGACTGATTAGTTTATTCTAGATCATTTTAATGGCCATTTCAATGATTTTATTCAAATAAACTACTTAGAAGATTAAGCAATTTCTCTCTCAAGTTTTGGCAGTTAGTCCATTCATTAATGTGATGAACCTTTTGGTTTTTTATTATTCTTTCCTTTATATCTATTGAAAAGGCTTATTTGGCTTAAGAGTAGAAGTTTCATCATAGGGAAAAGGAATATAAAGGCAACTCCCTAAATGTGCCTTCTGCTGCCTTCTCTCTTAGCACTCCACTCTAGGCCCTTGAGGTTGACTTCTCCAGGCACTACTTCTCCATGCTCTGGATCCAACTCTCCCTTCCACTCCCCTTCCTGAAGAGCCATCCTTTCAGGTAACTGTTTGATTGGAAAGGATCTAATAAATTGGGTCTTCACACTCAGATGTAAATCAGATTTTAACAATAAGATAAGGGTTTTCCCTATACCCCTCTAATTGCATCAATCGGCACAGTGCTGTTACATCTTTATCTTGGTACTACAGATATGGAGCCTAGAGAATTCAGAACGGCCTCACTGCACACCAAGATGTTCTCTAAAGGCAGATGGGTTATGAAAAATATCTGTCAACTGACAAAGCACAGGCACGGACTCACTGGGTCACTAAAGCCACAGCTTTAGAACAGGATCCTGAAGGCCCTCTGCTGTGCCCGCCACTGGCACTAATTAGGGAGACCTGTGGGCCCATGGGGCAGGGTCGGAATGAGGGATGGGTTTCAGGAACCTCAAAGGAAAGGTTATTTTCCAGTAGTATTTAAATATTCACAGATGGCCTGAGTATCAGCCCTGCTTGAAAATATGTAAGAGTCCTTTTAACATGAATTATTTCTGCATTCTGCATGAGGAGCCTATGTGGCGGTGGTTTTTCTTTTCTTTTTTTAAACAGCAGTCACCACTAGACTCCCCTATATGCTTAAAACAGGAAATAAAAGTCACGGTTTCTGCTTCATGTGGGAGAGACAGAAAATAACATGAAAAAAATTAAGGATAATTCAGAGAATTATCTGAAGAAAATTAAAATAGTGTCAAATGGAATTAATCTCAAATAGTCTGTTGCAATAGCCAAAGCATTAAGCGTAAGGAGTCCTGGCTTCCAGTCCTGTTCTTACAAGGTGTATGACCTTGAGAAAAATCAGTTAAACCTGGAGCTTATGTGCTCACCTGTAAAAATGAGGATAATACCCTGCCACTCTTCACAGGGTCATCATAAAATAAGTGACCAAATATACAAGAGCTTGAGATAGAAACTAGAGCTTATGACCACTGAACCAGCCCCCGGCACATAACTGATGCTGTATAAACGTGTGCTGAATCAATGGGAGGGAAGTGTCTGGTAAATGGTAAAGCACAGTGTTGATCTAAAGGATACAGAGTAACTGATAGAAGACAAGGTAGAGCAGGAGACTTACTGAGAGTAAAGATTTGTGATTCTTCTGTGAATTAGTATATGAATTAGCAAAAGAAGAAATTCTGTCCTTCAGAATATAACAAATTTCAAATATCAAAGAAAATTTATGTAAATATTGAGCTAAAATTAGTAGCATTTGCTGTTTGAAATTGACGCTGATTTTAAAATGTCAAATGCTGATTATGGAAACATACCAGATTAATATCCTTTTGAGACCAGCTTGCTGGAGACTTGAGATAGAGGGTTTTTTTTTTTTTTCCTTTCTTGAGTGCTAGAAGGATTTGAGGTTATCCAGAGTCATAACCATGGGTCACAGCTCTGAGGATAGTTTGAACTCTTGAAACCAGATAGGAAAAAGACATCTGGTGAGATTTCTAGCATGGTTTTGGTTTTCAAAGCTGCATTACTTACAATGCTCAACAGACAGGATGTACTTTTTCCCTTTGTAATTTATTCGCCTATAGGAAAATCTAGAATTTTATGATAGAATTAAGAGTAATGAAATGTCAGTTTTAAGTTTAGAATACTAAAATGGAAGGAAATTATCTCTTGCCCTGAAGATTACTGATAACACTAATTCTGAACTCTAATAAAAGCACCACACCTTGTTTCTAAAGACATTTTAACACCTTAAAATTTTTCCTAGACCTATTCCCTTTGATTCATTCAACCCAAACACAGATCTGGCTGTGTATGGAAACCTATGCCCCTGGCCTTTGACTTCTTTTATTTAGTGCTATTGCTTACAGTGAAAGGCAATTTTTTTTTCATTAGAAAATGTAGGAAATATACTCCCCACTCATGGCAACTTGTAATACCATTTAATAACTTCAGTTAGCTTGAAAGATGACTTGTGAAAGTGCTTACTTTGGTAATGTTAGACAAATCGAGGTATTACAAACCATTCACTGAGAAGTTTATTTGGGATTTGTCTTTCAGTATCTTGTATTGTGACCACAGGAGCATATTTGAGATATAAATGAGGATTTTGAAGTACTAAATAGACTTTAGCTAATTCTGTGTGAAAAACCCAATTATATAGTTCACTCTGTGTCACTCCTCTGTTTATTTATAAATTTAGAAATACGTGCTTTTACAATCCTCTGGCTTTTAATTTAGAATGAATTAAAGCCAACAGGAGTAAATACTCTTGACATCAGTAGGAGTTATGTTAATTTTTAGATTTCTGCTTCAGAATTCAGATATATTCTTTGTGCTAGGTTCTGCACTATCTAAACAAAGATTTCGCTTGGCTTCTGGTAAATTATTATGGAGCCAAATCAGTAACTAGATTCAAATAGATTATACCATTGGACTCCAAGGTAGCCTTGAGCAAGTATCTCCTCCTTTCCAGAAGTCTAGACCTCTACTAGGACCGGCTTTTGAGGAAGATAGGGACAGTAGCAGAGATCCCGTAACCCATGGGCATTCTGGGAGAGAGCGGCCTGAACAAGCTGGCTGCATGGGGCTCATCAGTAGGGCTACACGCTACCAGACGTGCCACAGTTGAAGCAGCTTCAGCTCCTGTACCACTGCGGAGGCTGCTAGGTGCCCAAGAAATGCTCTTATCTGAGGAGTTGGCTACCAGTGCCCTCAGGCTGGGAAAGTGGAGATAAGCTGTGGATAATAACCCCCAGATTTTAAGATTTACAGGACGGTATGGGAGAAGCAAGGTAAGAGGACAGGCCTTCCATCAAAACTGCTAACATGCACTCTGACTGCCCCCTTGTAGGATTAAGTGAAAGCATTTACACAAAGTATGCATCATGGGGCTGGGCACACGAGAGGTTGCAGGTCCGTGTCAGCTGTGTGCGTCCAGAGGTAGAGTGGGATGTGGGGTACCTCTGGGCTGACCTGGTGCAAGAAAGGCAGCTTACAAGTCTTTACCAAGGTCTCCACGGGCTGATGGGCTAATTCAGTTGGTGTTTTCATTCCTGTCCCTAAGGGACACACAGAGCCCATGTATGAATTACCAGTTAGGTTTTCTCTGGGTTTCAGTGACTTCTCCTGAGACAGCTGTGGGGGAGGATGTGGTGATGATCTCACGGTTTTTCCCACTGCCAGTGCCTTTAACTCCCTAACGGATCTCCAGCCTTTGTCTGAATTACATAAATAAAGCTGCTCTAATTGCTAAAGGCCAGAGCTTTTTCATTTGAGTGTTTTCTCATTTTAAAATTTCCTTCACTATATATGTTTGGTGTGTATACAAAATAATAAACATTATAAAAAGTGAACCACCACCAATCGCTGCACTCATCCAGCGATTATGGCCTGTTGTGTATGTTCTCTTTTACCGTGCCCACACAAATATGTGTAAATTTGATATACGTATATATTTTTCTGTTTACTAAAGTGAGATTGTACATATATACACACACACGTATTACTCTTTGTTCATGCAACATAATAGACATGACTTCAGTAACTAGAGATTAAAAATTAACAGTCTAATACTCTATAGTATGGATTTTCTTTTGATTATATGATTATTCTCCTATAGGTAGACACTTAGATTGTTTCCTCTTTTTTGCCCATATATTCTTTGGCATTTTTATGTGTTCTATGAGGTATTCTCCAAAGTAGGATTATTAGGTTAAAACACCTGTATTTTTAGTAAGTGCCACATTTTCTAAAACACTGTAGCACTTCACATTCCCATTAGCAACATATGAACGTACATATATATGTCTCCCCTCTCCCTTCCTAGGACTTCAACTTTTTGTCTAGATGGCCACCAGCGTTTTTGTTTTTGAAATCCGAGAACTTTACTAGGTTTTATCTCCCTGTCAACCATTCTTCGTCAGTGTTTCCCCTGGGATGCTGCACCTTTTATTCCTTAAAATCATTTTTTTTTTCAATATTTTCTTGATTGTATCTTGAAGTCTTTGTTCTGTTCCACTTTTTGGGTTCTTTTTCAGGACTCCAATTATGTCTGTGTTGACTTCCCTTTGCCGGACTTCTAGATCTGTCATTTTCCTTTCTTTGCTCACCTTTCTCTATCCTGCCTTCCAAACTCTGTGCCCTATTCTCTGTTGCCTCTTCTCTGTTGTTTCCAACACGGCCTTTTCTTCCATGATGCTTTTATTTTTTTTTTTAAATCTGATTAGCCACCTTTCAAGTGCTCAGTAACCACATGCGCCTAGCAGCTACCATACTGACAGCATAGTTTTGGAAGAGGACTAAAGGCTTGGAGTTCTGTTGACTTGACTCACTCCCTTAGTCTCCAGTTCTCCAACCCCCCAAGGTATCCCTAGGGACACATAAGGCTCTGACACAATTTGAAAGCCAATGTGATAGTAAAACCATCTTATGGAGGAGTTTCATGTAGAAATGACCACTGAGTCTCTTAAGTTTGGGGGTTCCCCCCTGCCCAGACTCTAGTATCAAGGGCACTAGATGGACCCAGTGGCACACAGCCAGAAAAGGATTACAAAATGCTGAGAACCTTATCAACTGAATTATAAGGATTGTCATAGGAAAGCCTATCTGGGCAGAACTAGGTGGTCTTCTCAGAGCCCAGAAAAGGGGAGCTCCTGTGCCAGGAAGCGTCAGTGTGCAGTGTTGTCCCAGGAGACGGGCTAAGATATAATGGGTCTCTCTCAGATGGTCAGAGCTCCCCTGCCCACCCCCTAATTCCCTTGGTTCTGATCCCAAGCTCTCCAAGCAGTCTTCAAATGATGACTGGCTTCTTGAAGAGATTTCCCAAAGTAACAGAATATACTCACTAGAGGATCCCACTATCCCATCTATTTGGCAGGTGTGTTCTTCACTCAAATTAATAAACTGGCATCATGTTTAGAAATGAATTCCTTGCCAATTTCCCAGCCCAGTTCCATTTTCAAAAACACCAACTAAATTGGGATTTCTGAAAGCTGCAGAATGAAGGGAGACACTCGGGGCCATGCTGACTCCACTGAGGTACTGAGCTGGGACTTCTGAGTACCCAGCCAAGGAAGTTACCACCACACTCTGACGCGAACTGAACTCAAGGAATGTGGGGATAAGCCTAAGAAATGTCTCCAAGACCAGACAAGATCAGCGTGTGACACTGGTAGGCGCTACAGAAGACGTTTCCCACGAGTACTGCTCGCTTCAAGGAATTATCAGTCCCTTCAGATTCTGTGTGGCTTTCTGCTGTTGAATTATGGTGCCACCTCTTGGATGTAAATTGAAAATCTAGCTTCTTAAAATTTTTAGTCTCTAGTCACATGCATTTTAGAAAATCTATGGGGGGGGTCACAGTGTGTTTTTAAATTTATATTTTGCATTACAGTTAAGGAACTACTTAACCAAATCCCTTACTACAAATCCCTGGCTGGGGTGGGGGGGAGGGGGGATTCCTGGCAGCCCATAGCCCAGAGAAAACCTGCCTCCCGAAGTCTGAGTTTTTAGTTGTTTGGAACTTTAAACATTACAAAGGTGCCACCTACATCCTCTGGTTCTCTCCCCCCATTCCCTAGACACAAAGGAGTGGGGAGAAGCTAACAGCTTTTGGAAAATGCCAGAGCTCTTCTGAGTGGCCTCTTCCTGCTGCAGGGAGTGGTATGGGGATGTGAAGCCTAGAGCTGTTGCCTTTTTGCCTCCATGAAGGAAGTGGGCCTAAGGATGAAGCTGGCACTGCTAGCTAGCGTGAGGCAGGGGAAGGAAAGAAAGTGGGTCCTTTATGACATCGCTGAGCTGCTGCATCAGACTAACCCCTAAGTAAACCCTGCCTCTGGACTTTCCAGGTATTGGGCTAACAAATCCCTTTATTGTGTAAGCCAGATAGAGTTCGATTTCTGTTACTTGTCAAGGAAGGCATCCTAACAGTGATCCATGTAAAAAACCGTAAGTAAAATGCCTTCAGAGCACACACTGAAATGTATGGGAAAAGAGTAGGAAAAGTTCTGAAGCCAAGACCAGGTACAGCAGAAGCACTTCTGGAGGCGGTATGGCTTCGAGAAGAAGGCAGCTGAGCATAACTCGTGTTCTGCCGTTAGTATTAGCTGTGATCTTGGGTAATCCAAGTGACTCTTCTTATCCTTGGTTCCTATCAACAGAATAGGAGTTGTACTAGATGGCAATTTCTCAGCTCTTTCATCATCAGTAATTTTTATTACTGGTCCTTCTTGGGGATTTTGTATTTTTAAACATTTTGTCTACCAATATATTTTCTCAGGTACTTAGACAAAAGCGCACCAACTGCTTTGATTCTGATCAGCAAAGGTAATGAACTTATTTACCTGACCAAATCACTATAACTTGCATTGGATATTTAAAAACAAGGTATTTATTATTAGCTTTTGAAGCTTTAATGTAGATATGATTTCTGATAGGCTTTTACAAATACTGAAAGTAGCTTCCAGGCCCTCTTCTTTGAAGGATCTTTGGAGATTCATAGAACTACCACATTTGAAGACTGCACCATCCAATGAGGACAAAAATTCAGTGACTTCCCCAAAATAATTAACAGTAAATTACAAGTCCTGATTACTCTTATTTACTTTTTCACAAAATGCTCCATAGAGTTTTCAAAAGACACAAAAAGCATTTTTGTATTTAGATAAGCCTTTTAAAATATAAAGTAAGACCACAAAGCAGTGTGACAGGTTTTCTTCTGTCACTTGTAAACTCTAGAGAAGGCAATTCTCAGAACCCTAGAGTGCTGTGGAAACATCTTCATTTACAATCAGGATAAACTGCATCCAACCAGGAGCCCTGGCTTCTAGCTGCCATCCCGCATGGTGTGATCCTGAACAAGACTCTCAACTTCTGGATAGCAGAAGCCCCGTCACAGGATGCAAGGGGCTGACTGAGGTCGTCCTGAAGATCTCTTCCAGTTCTGTTATTTTGTAATGCAATGAAATCGGACTAAATGTTCCAAACTGTTTGGATGTCAGAACCTACATCGAACATACAGTACTTTTAAAATTCCTACTTCTCTTCTGAGTCCTGTTCTTAATTTTTTTTTTTTCATGTCTCCAGTGCACTGAAATACATTTTCCTACTTAACAGCCTCTTCATGAATAGCAGTTAAAAAGCTTCTCAAGGATGTACTTCTCATAACTTGCTTTTATTTTTTTTCAACTTGCTGCTTTAATTTCTCCAAGATCTCTTCTGCAGTTGTGGACACTAATAGCTTCACCACTTTTTCACGAGATTTACCACCCTGGACCAAAAGGAAAAAATGGTGTGAGGATGACTCACTGAGCATTCTAGTGCTACTAGAGAGAGCAGGGCTCGGCTGCGGCCATCAAAGCTGAGTCCTCGGGGCTGCGCTGGTGGGCTGCAGCTTTCCCGACAGCCGAGCTAGCGCGTTCTCCCGCTCATCTCTGGGTTTCTGGTCTAACCAGCAGCTGTATCCCTAGATTCCGCCGTACTACAAATGTTTACAACTCTCCAGGGTTTTTACCTTCATACATCAATTTCTGTAATAATAAAAACTGGCATTAAAATTTCAAAATGAATGGAGTCCAGATGTAGAATATCGTGTTTTTAAGTAACTTCCTTGTTTAAATTAAAAGTGAAAATTATTTTTTAAATTACCAAATTTGCAATTTTATATAAACTTTGTATAAAAACAATTCTAAATATAGAACTGCTGTTCTGTTACACATTTCTGAAAATTCAAAAAAAAAAAAGCAAATGCTTTAATTCCACAACCAACTGAGCCAAGGGTTTCATTTTGAAACATCCTTTCAAGAAGGTAAAATCTGAGCCAGGGTCATCTATCGGGGTAGAAGAGCAGGAAGTGCCTTTCACGCCAATGTCAGAGCATGCGCACCGACAGAATCCGAAATGACCTGCCACAGGTGGAAGATACATCAAGGGAAGTGGTCTGATGGGAGAGATTTTTAGATGCAGCCTATTAACCAAAGACTCTGAATGCCAGCTAGAACCTGGATCTAGAGAGTATATCATTAGAAGCATGGTTGGGTCTCACTCCTGCAAATTCCATTTCAATAAGTCTTGAGGGACACCTGGGTGGCTCAGTCGTCAAGCGTCTGCCTTCAGCTCAGGTCATGATCCCAGGGTCCTGGGATCGAGCCCCGCATCGGGCTCCCTGCTCCTTGGGAAGCCTGCTTCTCTCTCTCCCACTCCCCCTGCTTGTGTTCCCTCTCTCGCTATGTCTCTCTCTGTCAAATAAATAAATAAAATCTTAAAAAAAAAAAAAGTCTTGAGTGATGCCCAGGAATGTGTATTTTAGACATCATTCCCAGGTGATTTTGATACCCACCCCCAGAGCAAACCCATGATATTAATGACTTCACCTGGCCCTCTCTCTTCTTAATGAGCTTCTCCCAGGAGTCAGGATAACGTGGGGGACCAGAAACACGTTGATGGACTCACTAAGGGACCCCTTTCAGATTTGTTAGTATGGTGACGATTTGAAGGAAAAGACAGATAAAATCAGTCTGACAGCAGATACAGGAATACATGTAGAAAGGAGAAAATGCTCGAAATGGTGGCAACTAAGGAATACATGTACAGAGCACGGTCAGAGTAAGGATCAAGGCAGTAGGAATGAAGGAGACTACATAGAATTCACACATTTTAGTGATTAAATGGATGAGAGTTTAAAAAGAAAACCTAGCTTTTCAATTACTTGGAAAAGAAAGAACCCATATTTATAAAATAATGACTGTGTAATCATCAAAGCTGTTTCCAGGGAGAGAGACCTACCTTATCCAAAACCACGTCACTCTTCCTGAGCTCCAGGACCTTGGAGAGGTACCGACAGAGCTCGGCATTAGCCTCTCCTTCCGACGGGGGGGCTGCTATGGCCACGCTCACAGCTTCCACTGTCACGTCTGCAATGAAATCAGCGTGGACTATATCCTTAGGAGCGAGGATACTCTGTAAAAGGGTCTGCATTTCCCTGGCACAGAGTGGGTTTTCCATCAACTACTGCATGAAGAAATGAGCGAGTAAACTACTCACACTTGAGGGAACATAAACATGATAAATACGCCTCTGCCGTTTCAGGAAAAAAATCCAGAGAAAACTGACATTTCCCCCATCCTGTGGACCAAGATGGGCCCAGAGTCCTGGGCAGTGTCCTGGGCCTCAAGCAACTGGAAACTGCCCGAGTGGTACAAAGAGCCCCAAGGCAGGATCAGGAGCTGGGTGTGAACGAGCCAGCTCCCGGTTCCATCATTGGGAAAATGAGATTCAGCTCATGTGAAATGCCTCTTTTGGTTTTTAAAATGCAGCATTTAAACATTTACACAGCACTTGTATACACTAATTCGATGGCACACAAACATGTTTCAGGGACTTCACAAATATTAATGTGTTCAATCCTCACTACAGCTTTATGAAGAAGATATTAATGCCATTATGATCTCCAGTTGACAAATGAGGAAACAAATCCAGATGTGCCCAAGGGCACATGGCTATAAAGCTATGTTGTAAGTCAAAGTTAATTTGAATGCGTGCTTTGACATCCTGGGACAAAGAACATTGCTTTTGAAGAGTGCTCCTGCCTCCCCGGTCAATACAGCCTTTATAAAGTGCACCTGCCCCTAGTCCTCCACAGTTATTCGGAGTGAGAAATATTTACTCAAAGGAGTTTGCAAGTGAGCTTAAGCTGGTCCCCACCTGGGGTTACGCAGGCATTTTCACACACTTACACCTTGCCCGTGTGAACGACGTGGCCACAGAATCCACAAGCACAAAGTAGCACAACAACCCACCTCCTGTCCTGTCACCGACTGGGATTCTAAGGTGTGCCTTTGTCCGCATTTTAGTACCTTTCAAATCCAGATGTGTCTCACAATAGAGGGCAAAGAAAGTATTCACATGGATTTTGTCTTGCTGGTACACAGAATACTTGTGTACCTTCTAGTGGATGGCGTCTCAGATTTGATGACACGTGGTGTGCCGAGAGCGGACTGTCCACAGCGACTACTCAGAAGATGCTGGCCACGGTGGGTGCGGCCCACACACAGCCAAGCTAACTCGGCCACTAGCACAAACCACGTCCAGCACCCCAGTTCTGAGGTCTTGTTTTCAAAGTGTAAAAAGAAAAGGAATAAACAGCTTTGGAGGTGAAAAAGACCTTCACAGTATTTCAGATGAATGGTTCTCAAACTTTTTTCCCACCAAGAATACCGCCCCCCCACCTGCCCCCATACAAGTTCCCCTGGACTCCCAACATTCACAATAAATGAAAACAGTTACTCAGGAGCCCTGCCTGCTGCCCCCCACCCCGCCGTGCCCACCTAAGGGAGCCCTGAGGCACCTTCTGGGCTCCAGGGAATCGCCTGAAAGCCTCTTAGTCCAATATCCCATCCCACAGAGAAAAAGAACTGGGCCCAGAACAGTTTTGTATTGTTTTAACTTAAAACAAGTTTGCACAGGAGCTGAAGACCAGAGCTCTCAGATTCCAGGTTTTCTCTTCCTCCTTGGGTCATTAAACTCAACCAAAATGTCTCTTCTTTCTTTCTCCGACCAATGTCTCCACTTCTGAAATAAGGACAGACTAATAATTCTAGGCTACATACACGTGTCCTTTCTAAAATACCGTATTTTTAAGGGAGAAAATATACAATGGCTTTTTCCTCGAACTTGGTATGCTTTAAATATCGTGTATTCACTTCGACACTGGATTGACCCCTTTACATTATTAGAATCTAGTAACCGGGGAAGCCTGTCATCGCAGATTCGAGAACCACACCGCCCGTACGGGATCAACTGGCAGCTAACAAGGCGAAGGGAGGGCGGAGGGAGGGCGGAGGGACCCCCTTCCCCCGCCCATGACCCCCAGCTCAGCGTCCGCATGTACCTGTCACAGCGTTCTGTTTGGACCCGGGTTTGGCCCGGATGGCTATGGTGACACAGCCCTTAGGATCAACCGCCACAGGGCCTGCGGGAGGAAGGGGTCTCTCTGGCTCCTCGCTCTGGTTCTTACCCTAAAACGACAACAACACCCGCACGGCCACGTCCCAGGCTGTGAGGCACGTCCCCGCACGCCTGCGCCTGCCACGGCTCCCTTGCACCTTTAAGACGAGCTCGTGGCGCTCAGGAATCTCTGGCCACCCGGAAAGGTCTCCCAAGTATTCCGAGTCAAGTCTCGCACGAGGCCCTCCGATCAGCCCAACCGAGTGCCAGTCTCCCGCGCCGGGAATTCGGGACCAGCCACCTCAGTGCCGGGAGCAGGGGCCACCTCTTACTCAGCCTGGCACCCCCGGCAGCACGAGCCGACAAACGTGTGCGCGCAGCTAGGCTGGGAGCGTGTGTGCTGGGGGAGAGGAAGCGACGGCGGCCGCACCGAAGGCCTGCTCCGGGGACGGAAGCGGCCGCCCACCTCCGCGTCCAGGACCCCGGGCAGCGCGGCGGCAGGTGCGCAGAGGATGCGCACGGAGGGCGAGGGCGCGCGGCGCGCACCGAGCCTCCGACGCCGGGGGGCGCTGGCGCTACGGGCACCCTGCCGTCCGGACGGAGGCGGGGGCGGCAGAAGGCCGCGGGAGCCCCGGGTCTCGGCTGCGCTTCCCCGCCTGCGGGCCCCGCCTCCCCCGCGCGCCGCCCACCCTCCCCCTGCCACGGGGCTTGCCACTGGCCTTGTTCGTCGCACCAGCTTTCTTGGGCATCTCGGCGCCTGAGGCGAGCCGGGCAGAGGCTCCGGCCCCGCGTCTCGACAGGAGCTGCCTCAGCCTGCCGCTCAGCCGCAGCATCCCCGCCGGGCAGCCGGGCGGAGGCGAACCGGCGCCGGAAGAGCGCTCCGCGCCTGCGCACGCGGGCGGGAGCGGCCCCGCAGGCCCGCGTCTCCGCTCCGGCCCCAGGGCGACCCCTCCCGGCCGGCGGGAGCATGACCCCCCATCCTGGAAAGTAGCCCGGGGACTGGGATGGAGAGCTGGGCTTGAATCCTGTAGGGACGGCCCCCAACCCCCACACCCCAGGGAGGAAGGCTGTGTTACGCTGGTCTTCTTTCCTCCTGGGAACAAAGGACTGCAGCGAGCGGCAAGGCGGGCACAGGGCCAGGTGTCGGCCGGCTCCTGCTGCCCACCAGCGGGTGCGGACGCTGCTCCCCATGGCCCATAGGTGGATGTGCAGCGTCGTGCAGCCTCAGCCCTCGGGCACATTCCACCTGTTGTGCCAGGCGCCGAGGATTCCACAATGTAAAAGGAGAGGAGATGATATTCTGATGTGCGATGTGGCAAGAGGTGAAACTGGAGGTGGGCAGAAGCAAGGGACTGGCGCTTGGAGAAAAGATCACACTGGCTGCCGCGTGGCCAGCAGAGCAGAGGCGGGGAGACCTGCCGCTCAGATGGAAGATGGTGGCCTGAGCCAGGATGATGGCAGTGGGCAGAGAGCGGAGAGTGCATCATCTCAGGGATATTCAGGAGCCGCAGCTTGGGAGGGAGACCTGGGTTTACATTCTGCCTCCCCCTGACGGACCTTTAGAGACATGAAATCTCTGCGTGGGAAGTGCGTTTTAGAACAGTACTTAACTCACACTGATGTGAGGCACAGATGAGAATGTGTCAGCTACTTAGTGCAGAGCCCGCAACACAGCGATCGTTCTGGTAGCTATTATTAACACCAAACAACCCTAACAGTAAATAACGAGAAAAGTCTTCATTCTCCCACCTCCTGAGATCAGAACAAGGGAGAAAAACCGGAGGCCACAAAAAAGGACGAAGCAGCAGATAGACGGCAGGAGTGATTACTGCTAAGGCAGCAGGAGCGAGGCACTCTTATTTTGTGTTGCATTACTTCCATAAATTAAAAATAAGGTTAAACCTCAATTAACTAGAATCTTTGTCCCAAAACAGTGTCTTATACTCAACTTCCAGGGGGGAAAAAAAAAAGACAAATGACAAAAAAATAAAAGGATAATATTTATTTTTTTAAAAATTCCAGGGGATGTCCCGGATCAGTGAACAGTTCCGTTTCTTAGCCCTTCTATAGCTACCTTCAGTTACAATCATTGTTCAGTGCAACATACTTGAAAAGCATTTGAAATGCCTCAAATGTCAAAAAAACATTAACTTACTTACCCAGGGCATACCATACTTTGCAAGGTAGAAGTACTTTCCATAACAGTTACTACAGGGTATTTGCTGGTTAATCTTTAGTTAACCAGAACCACACACATTTCATCGATATTCCAGTTAACTGAGGTTTACATCCATAAGATACCAGGGATAGAAAAATGTCCTTTCTTCAGCAATTTTGAGACCTCTGCCACCAACACACCTCACTACCTTCTTAAAAATATAAAATGAAGTGCTATTTTAGATGAAAAAATTTTGTCCTAATTACTATTATTTAGAAAACCTCAATTCTTTTTAAGTTGTTACTTAAAAGAATTGTGATTTTTAACCATCTTCCAAAACTATTTGATATATCTTAAACTTAATTACACATAAGCTTTTTTAAACAAGATAATCACTTTTGAGGGAAAAAGAGAATGTTATTTATATAAAAATTTTGCTTTATAAAAAAGTATACAAATGTTATTCTAGCAGGTATACTTCCTATCCCCTCCTAATACAGCTGCACCTGTGACATGAGTGAGGTCATAAATATGAAACGTTATCTTACTTCTTGGGTAGAACTGTGCAGGTGACAGAAAGTATACTTTTCAGGAGTGATTCTGTTGGTTCTCTTTAAAATTTCAAAGTAGTTGTTAGAAAGGTCAGTATTTTATTCAGTTTCTTGTTATGTAAGATTATGGCCCCAATGTGGAACTGACGCTGGTTGGCCGGTGGCCACCAGCAGCGCCATCTCAATCTCGGGCATTCTCAGGAGCATCCCCCATACAGACACACGAGGACAATGGTGCAGTTTAGTGATAAAGAATCCAGTCTTAGACTCTACCTTTAGATCCTCTGTTTATGTCACATTATTGTGAATCTGTACAAACTCTATTTATAGTTTAAAACTGTACTACGTAACACGACTATATACTATTATAAAATATCCTTTTTTGTAAATACATTGAGAATGTTCTTGGGCATTTATTAGGCCTACTTCTAGCAATATTCTGAATGCTAACAACCAGATACTTCAAAACTCCAAATATAAGGTCAGTTTTCTTAATTTTCTGAAATTAGTTACGTGAATTAATGGGAATTCTTTAGGAATACTGACCCATCTCATCTCATGTAACCTTCAGAACAGATAAGCCTGTAAGTCCAACTCATCTAACCTTCACAACAGTTAAAACAACATCAACAACAAAACCAGCTGTCTGAAACAAGAATCTTTCTATAAAACTGTGGAAAGACCATGAGTCAGCTGATCTATGAAATTATACAAGATAAAGCTGAAAGACCTGCGCTTTGTTTTGTTTTTTTAAATAGTTACGCCCAGTTCTCTTTTCCCCTAAGGTTATAAGAAAATGGAAAATCTGCTTTTAAACCATGCAGAGATTTAAATCAACATTCTTCATCTCTTCTAAGAAACTAAAATGTTTCTTATCTTAAAATTTTAAATATTCATGACACTCAAACTATTTTTTGTGGCCAGTCTTTTATGCCTTTGAGACTAGATGGTATGGTACTATTTAGCCAAGATGTATCAGAATGTTGAATTATGTATAAAATATTATTTCTGGTATTTGTCCATCTTCTATTGAAGTGCCATTATTATTGCCAGGGGAACTGAAAAAGAAAAAAACAGTCTTGCTGGCAGTAGGTGTCTCATGCACGACTTTCTTCAATCCTTTTGTGCCATAGTGGGAATCTGGACCCTAAATGAGAACAAAAGGTTCATTAGTAATTTTCATTTAATAAGCACTCAATTTAATGTGGTGTTTTAATTAATTAACAATCTATTATATTTCATTATAGTTCTTATATGAAACTTTATGTTAAACCATTTCATGAAAAATGAAGTTTTTGCTACAAAGCCAGTTAATGATTAAAAATACTGAATGTAGAAGTCAGCTTTTAGACAACAGTGAAATGGTTTTAAGAAAATAATTATTTTATCTTCTGTCAAACATTCAAACTCCTACTCAAGCAAAGGGCTACTTCTTGCGAGCTGTGCTGAGAAGCACTTCGTCGTCAAACCAGTGGAGAGCACTTGAACTCCCAGCTTCCTTCTTTCCCCTCTTCCTAAAGGCTTTATCGTCAGGGACTCTCAGCTTCTGTGGAAAACCACTCTGTAACATGCGAGAGGAAACCCCCCAGTTCACCCTGTGGAACATTCCGGAAGACTCACTTTGAGTGTCGCGCATGCTGTGTAGCACACGTTGGGCAGGATCTCTATGGGCTCTTTGAACATGACCCTGAATGTGTTAGCAGTCCCATCACAACTGAATCCAGTATCATTTTGTCCCAGGGTTTGCTTTTTTTCATATTCAATGATCTGTAATTTTTCAAAGAGAAGTTACACTTGAGTTACATCAACTGAAGCCAGGTTTCACAGAAAGGAATACGGAGCCCCGAGCAATAGCGACTGCGTCTCTTGTGTAATTCTTCTGTACTTACCTCTAACCCCCAGAGATGTCTCTAATAGGCTGTCAGGGGCAGGGAGGATGCCAGCTAACTGGGGCTCGGCAGCAGGACAGAGGGGCTTCCACGGAAGACACACGGCTCGGGTTACTGGTTTTTAGAGCCCCTGGATTTTAGATACTGAGGAAAATGGGCCTTTACTCCTTGCTAGCCTGTGTCTTGCCACTAGAAAATTCTCACAGCATTTCCTACGTCTAAATGTTATTTACTGAAATTAAAATGACCTGAAATGCAATATTCAGGTACACAGATATGGAAAATGTGAAAATCCTGTGTTTTCAATTTAGTTCCATAATCTGTGCCAGGCACAGAAGGACACACTCTCAAGGAGCTTCTAGTCACTAGACGTGTGTGCAGTGACGATTCAGTATGGCGCTTGCAGTAAGAGCTACACGTAGGGTGAAGCTGCTCAGTGGAGGAGAATTTCATTTTGTCAGCAAGGGGTGAGGCTGCACAGAGGAGAATTTTAAAAGCTCCAGAGCTTACCAGGTTACAAAGGTCCGTGCGAGGGAACAGCACATGCACAGGCTGAGGCTCAAAGACCTGCCTTTTCATTTACATCTGATAAAAACAGGAGAGTGGTCATCTCTGCAGGGATAGTGACTGGAAAGATCACAAGGGGACTCCCGGGGCACTCTAATGCCCTGTTTCCTGATCTGGCCGCTGGCTGCACAAGTGTGTTCAGTGTGTGAAAAGCGAGCCACATGTACCATTAGAAATATGTGTACTTTTCTAAATGTTTATCACAGTTCCATAAAAAACTTAAAACTGGGGCGCCTGGGTGGCTCAGTCGGTTAAGCGTCTGCCTTCGGCTCAGGTCATGATCCCAAGGTGCTGGGATCGAGCCCCGCATCGGGCTCCCTGCTCAGCGGGAAGCCTGCTTTTCCCTCTGCCTCTCTCCCTGCTTGTGCTCTCTCTCTCTGTCAAGTAAATAAATAAAATCTTTAAAACAAAACAACACCACTTCACACTGCAGCATGCTGGTGTCCTGGGGCCAAGCAGCAAGCCCCAGGGTCCGGCGGTAGCAGTCTAATCCTCAACACACCGCGGCACTTCTCTGAGCCCCAGTTTTATTGTTTCACTTGGGGGAAAACTTGCTTTGCCTTCTTCCTAAGGCTGCTGTGCGAATCCCATTAGCAATTCCAGCAACGCCCGCGACAGAGCCCGTGGCAAGTACTTCGCACGCATCCCCCCTCACAAGGCTGTACGGTGGGCCCCACGGCCGACGCCGCACACATGGAGACCGAGGCTGGGGACACTATGTAACCTGCCCACCATCACAGCTCGAGGGCGTGGAGCTGAGACTCAGACCAGGACGGTCCATCTGGTGGTGGATCTGGAGGGTGTGTGACGCTAGCCACGGGGGAAGAAAGTAAAGACAAGTCCTATTTCTCATTTTACTCAGAGTTTTAATATTTTTCCATTTCAATGTAATACCTACATCCCTGATGCCCTCTCTCAGGCCTGAGGATTATACAACAGCCTGTTTAAGTGGGTTCACGGATCCTACTGGGATAGGATCTTACTACTCCTTATAAAGTGAAGTGGGGAGTTATCATGAAAAGCTTTTATACCCCTCAGAGGTTTGCTGTGGTTTTACTGCATTTAACACAATAAAAATAAAATTTTCTAACCTTTAAAATCTTTCAAACAATTTCAATGCATTTGGAACCTATTTGTTAAAAATATTAAAAATATCACTTTCTGGGGCTCCTGGGTGGTGAAGTCGGTTAAGTGCCTGCCTTCAGCTCAGGTCATAGTCCCAGGGTCCTGGGATCGAGCCCCATGTCAGGCTCCCTGTTCAACAGAGTCTGCTTCTCCCTCTGCCCCTCCCCCTGCTCATGTTCTCTCCCTCAAATAAATAAAATCTTAAAAAAAAAAAGTCACTTTCTAATTGGTTTATAAGAGTGACAAATTGACATGACTGATGTAAATTTATCAGCTGATTTCGTTTTTTTAAGTATTTATTTATTTATTCTCTACACCTGAGGGGCTCAAACGCATAGCTCCAAGATCAAGAGGTGCATACTCTTCTGAGTGAGCCAGCCAGGGGTCCATCAGCTAAATTATTTTTAATACTTATTTGTTTATTCGAGAGAGAGAGAATGAGCGGGAAGGACAGAGAGAGAGGGAGAATCCCAAGCAGACTCCACACTGAGCGCAGAGCCCAACATGGGGCTCCATCTCACGACCCAAGCCAAAACAAAGAGTCGGGGGCCTAACTGACTGCACCACCCAGGCGCCCCAGCTGAATTACAATGTAACTTTAGCAGACAGGATTAGACAATGAGCATAATGTCATGAGCAGAGACAATAATGCGATTCTTCCATTTGAAGCAAGGGATCTTTGTGAGGTAGTGAGGAATCTCTTTCAACTGTCATCAGATCAAACCTTTGAATTGTTCCGTATTTTGAAAACTCATGATGTATTTTGAACATAAAGTTCACCAAGGTTTTTACTATTAAAACTAATATATTAATAACATTTTAGAGAAAGTTATTTTCTACAGATAAAAGTTTTCACTGTTTACTTCCTTTTCTCATTTCTATATTTTGTGTTTTAACTTATGCATAATATCAAAGTACAGTATCACATGTGCATAGTTTGTAAATACAAATCCAGCGTAGATGTGTTTCGAAAACAATTTTACTAACTGGGGTGTGTAATCACAATAGTGCGAGAACACTGGTTTACTGGAAGGGAATGTGAGAGGTATTTAACTTTCTTCCGGATTAAGAACTGAGGTGGAGCAGATCTAAAGCATGAGGCAGGGTCTAGTCAGACAATCAGGAATCAGAAGGTGTTCATAGTTTTGAGAAATTAAACAGTTCCAAGCCCTGGAGTTCGAAGTGCCATGGAAAAAGCCAGTGGATGTTTTAAGACAGCCGATGCACAGCAGGAAATGACCGACAGAAGTGTTCCCTGGAGAAAGGAGAGCTCCTTCTATGCTAATGCTTCTGTGAAGGACCCCAGGACCCCAATTCTCTGAAACCACTCTTGATCGGTTGTAAAACAGAACTCTCTAGGCTTTCTGATACCTTTGATAATTATATTGAAATCTGGATTTTGTCAAAATGAGATCTTATTGTAAATTACGTTTGTTATATTTCCAGATTATATACAGTGAGGAAGAAAGTGTACCTGTATATTCACTTGATAATCCGTGGGACCATGAATAGATCCATATAAACCAAATCCGACTACAGAGATTCTTCTATTAACTGTGAACCTGAGAATGAAATCAAATACAAAATAATACACATAATTCAATAAGTATTCATATTCTGAAGGCTTATAAAACTTTTAAGTGTTACCTGGAATAACTAATTTTGCTCATAAAAAGGAAAACTGTCATAAATTTGATATCCTTGGAGGTGTTATCTGTTTACCAAAAAACTCTTTCTAAATTTTAACTTAATGCTAACTTAAGTAGAATTTGTTTTCTGTACTATACATTTTTGAGAGTCAAAGGAAATTATTTAACCTAAACACCCACTTTTGTTGTAATGATAATTTTAATGATGTATTAGTCCAAATATGTTTGCCCATCTCCTTCATGAACACAAATTTGTCAGCCATTAGGACCGAAACCCAGCAGCCCAAACTAGAACAATTTCTCAGCTTGATGAATACTTACAGCCTGTCAGATTTAGATCTTGGGCCTGGCACCAGGGAAATAATGGTCAACAAGCTAGTCTTCCCACACTGCACCTGTAGCCAAATGGAGGTCGCTAGTAACAGGCAAGTAAGCAAAGGAATCAATCAGTAATTCCAGGCTGTGATCAGAGCTGTGAAGGAAGCGGCTGCCATAACAAAACACAGTGTGCAGCGCAGGGTCAGGACCTGATTTACGCAGGTGGATCAGAATGAGATCTCATACTGCAACAATTAGCAAGTCCAGTTTGGTCGTAACAGTTAAGAAACAGACCCACCTTACTCCATTTTATGAATGTACAAAAAATGACAGTAAGCACAAGTAGCACTGAGAGACGGTATGATCAGCGAGCATCTGTGACATAAAGCAGGGGCCCTCAGCCTCCTCAGTAGCAACGTCAATGCTCACTACTCCGGCACACTGAGCACCAGTACACCGAGTCCTTCCTGGGCCGGGTGCTGGGCTTCAAGATTTTACATCAATTATTTCCTTTAATCATCGTAACAGCTCTATAAACTCAACAACGCAGTACTGTTTTTATTATCCTCCGTGTTGACAGTTGAAGAAACTGAGGTTTAGAGAAATTAACTTGCCTGGGTCACAAAGTGTGGCATGGCTGGGACATGACTGCAGGTCTGCTTGGGCCAAAACGCCCATGCTCTTACCCACTACAGTCCAGTGCCAGGACTGCCTTAAGAGTTTTAAATGTATCGTTCATAATACGGGTTTTTTCTTATTTTAAAAAAGTAATATATTCTCTGTAAAAAAAAAAAATTAGAAAATGCAGCTAAACAAACAAGGACAATTTTACAGCATCTCTAAATCTACTATCCAGAGATAGCCCCCATTTATCCTTTGGTGCATTCTCTTTTCAGACTTTAAGTTCTATTTTTTAACAATGGGAAAATAAGACTTGTTTTCTATGAACACATTACTTTAAAAAATCATCTCAGAATACACACACACACACACACATATTTTTTGCAACTTCTTTCTCGTTTAAAAAGGTAAATGATTACTACTGGTCCACTATATTTAACTAATTTCTCATTGTTGGATAATCTAGGTTACTTGTGATTTTGTTATTATACAACAGTGCCATGATGAATAATCTTGTAGGGCCTTAATTATGTCCTTAGAATAAATTCCTAGAAGTAGAATTGCTGAGGAAAATGAAAGGCATGTTCTTAAGGCTTTAGATAAACATTATCAAATTACTTTCTGGGAAGACTAGCACACTTTCCACCCCACAGGGAACAAAAATCGATTCTATCTCATGCTCAGCAATCCTGAGTATTTTCATGTCTTTATGCCCCTGAGAAACTGATGACTGACAAATTCTATTTATATTTCTTTGATTACTAATGAGTTAAAACATTTGCTCATATGCTTACCATCTACTGGATTGTCTCTTTAATGAAATACTCAGGTTCTTTTCCCATTTTTCTCTGCTGATGAATGTCTTTTTCATGTGGATTTGAAAGGCCATGTTATATAGCTGTGCTTTGTCAGTAAATATCCATTACGGAAAGTATCCTGTTTGTCCTTTACTTATTAACTTTATGGTGGCTTTGGAAGTAAAAATGTTGGATTATCTGTAGTCAAATTATGATCTCTGCCAAGCTTAAAGAGGCCTCTCTCATCCCATCATAACATTCACCTCCTCTAGCACTCTCATGATTTCATTTTTTTAATGTTAAAATTTAACTTTATACCAATAGTTGTAGATGGGATCAGAAAGGATCTAACTTTATTTTCCCAGTGGTTAATCCTTTCTTCCCCTTCTAAATGCTCATCTATGTTAGGTTCCATATAACACTTACTTTAACTTTACAATACTTTTCACTTTCGATCCATGCTGCTCTTTTAAAAAGAGAAACATCTAGTCTTCCAGATTAAATTTAGAATAACTTTGCCAAGCCACTCCTCCGTACCAAACACATGTGACTTCTGAAAGGAACTGCGTAACATACAGGGCTTAGTTTGGAAAGACACTGACTCCAGTCGAAGCTCTCTAGTTCTTCATAAAGGTACTAGACTGTGTATTTCTTAATGGATTTATTCCTGCTCCTTTATGTTGTCACTATGATAAGTGGGATATTTCTTAATATTTTAACTGAAAATCTAAATATTTTTAAATTTCATCTTTTTATTGTGCCAGAATATACAACAAAATGTACCATCTTAGCCATTTTTAAGTGTGCAGTTCAGTGGCACTGAGCACATTCAACCCTTGCCACCATCCATCTCTGTAACTGAATTCTGATGACACATAGGAACATCACTGGTTTTTGCATATACATTTCACAAGTGGCCACTATTCTCTTCCATTGGTTCTAACAGATTTTTACTGATCCTGAGGTTATCCAGATGGATCCATTGTTCTCAAAAGGAATTCTGTCCTCAAGAAGGCCAAGCTCTGTTTTCACAAAGGATTAGGGGCACTACTGGAAGGAGCCAGCAATGATTAGGACAGTCTCCCAAAACAAAGAATCCCAATCAACTTTCAAGTGTCCTATCAGAATTCATGTAGGTGACAAATTCATTTATAACTACAAGAGTTCAACCTAATTCTACTTTAATTACAAACCAAAGATTTTTGCTTGTTGTTGTTATAAAGCAAGACCACTTCTGCAGAGAGGATGTGTCTTATGTCTGTGCAAAGGAAGGAATTAGGGGATTATATCCAACCCTCTGTTCTCTTTGCAGAGTGGGGTCTCCAAGTCCCCAACATCACACAGTGTTTCAAAGATTTTTTTAATGACAATTTTAATATTCACTGACCTTTACAAGAGATGATTAATATATAGTGGAAATATTATATAGTCAATTCTTGTTATTTGTAGTAATCATATTCTATAAAGTTGCCACAAATACTAAACCACTGCTCCTGGGGGGAACATGTGTACACACACACATATACACACACACACACACACAAACACTGACACACCTCACATGGGTTATAATCCTAAAAACCGCTCATCCTAATAGATTCCATTTTCTTTATTTTACAAAAGAGAAAACAAAGGTTCAGAAGTGTTAAGTGACTTGCCAGAGGCCACCCACCAACAGGTGCAGAGTTAGGATTCACATGCCCACAGGGCCCAGCGCCTGCCCTGCACTGCCCTCTACTGTCTCCATTCCCACAGGAGAGCGGAAATAAGAAGGCAAAGAGCATCTCCTCATGTGACCTCAAATAGGAACACACTTCCCTGGCAACGAAAATCTTTCCTACGACTTAAGAAAGCATTGCGAGTACTGATTTTGGGAGTACGAATAAATTTTAGTGAGTAAGAGAGCTGCAAATCTGGAAACTAAATAAATAGGATTGACTGTTCTTTGTTTTATTTGAAACCTTTAAAAAAATGACATGATTGGCAGCAACACTGCTCCTGGTTTTTGACACCTTAGTATGGTACAGCCGTCCCCTGCAAGCGTAGCTGTCTCAGCACGCTGGTGCGCATGGACAGACTGCTTCCGTCTGTCTTCTAGTGTGTCCTGCTCCAGAGCCTACATACTGAAGTATGTATTTTATTTGATCTCAGTTACATTTACTGCTCCATTACAACTAGGTCATTATGGTAATTAAGAACAATGTGTGAAGTACACAGTCTATGAATTTCTTCAGGTTATTAAAGAGGGAATATAAAATATTTTATTATAGAAAAGGGAGAACTGGTACTAATGTAGATAATGTCATCTGCAAATAATGAAAAAGACTTCTTCCTTTCCGGTACTCAAGGCTCTGATTTCCTTACCCTTTATGACAATCATAAATAAATCACATCACCGAGAATTAGAAGAATACTGCTGAAACACAGCAAGGCTGGCTAGCATTGCTATCTTGAGGTTTTGATAGTCTATCACGTTAAAGAATTTTTCTAGACCAAGTCTATTAACAGTTATATCTGGAATGAAGGTGAAATTTTATCAAGTCTTTCTGACACCTACTGGAACAATCAAATTCCTTTTCTTCTTTGATCTGCTACTATGGGGAACGGATATTTAATATATTTCCTAATACCGAGCCATTTTTTCAGTCTTCAAACAAACCCTGTTTGCTCATACAGTACCATCTTCCTGAGGTATCGCTCGATTCAAGACACTGATATCGTACGTAGAAGTTCTTCTGTGTCAATGAGACTGATCTAGAAATGTTTTTGTCTCATCGGACTATGGTATAAGGGTTATGCTTCTTTCAATAATTAACCAAGAAGTATTTTCTTCTCTTAATGCTCAAGGAAATGACCTGTTCCTTGAAGGTTTGATAAAACTCACCTGTAAAAACCACCTTGTGAAGGGACAGTTCTTTGATAACTTTTAATTCCTTCCACTGGTAATTGGTCTATTCAGGCTTTCTTCTTCAGTCAATTTTGATAATTTATATTTGCCTATAAAATGATCCATTCCATCAAGATGTTCAATTTATTAGCACAGAGTAAACTCAGAATTAAAATAAAAATTGCCTTAGTATATGATTATATCCCCATTATTATTTCTAAACGTATGTTTTCTTCTTTTACTATTTTTGAGGTTTATTTATTTTGTTGATTTTTTTTAAGGAACCAGCTTACGGATTTCTTAATTCTAGTTTTAAATTCATTAATTTCTACATTTATCTATTTCCCTTCTCTTTTCTATTGTTCTTTTGCTATTCATTTTCTCGCTACTTGAGTTGAATGCTTAAATCATTGATTTCTACTCTATTTATTAAAAGTAGATTATTACTGTCCTTTTGTGTGACACTTTGGCCTCATCTCATAAATTTTCATATATAATATTCTCACTGTGAATGATTATTAAATAGTCCACAATTGCATTTATTTCCATTTTCACCCAATATTTATGAGTCCTCCCCTCAGAATTCTGTTTTTTAACAAACGTATTATTAGTTCCTAGTTTGATACTAAAGTGCCATTAAATAAGTAAAAATCCAAAAGGTCTGTTTATGAAAACTGGTACCTATTCTATTTTGATATTTAACCTAAAGAAAACAGAATACAGCAAGATAAATTCCTCAACAGGATTATATCTGTGCGTCTTTCAAGACTCTTGATCGTTCTCCCCACTCAAGCTTTTGTAACTGGACACGGAGCTGTGTCCCGGGCAAGGAGGAAGCGCACGCGGAACGCTGAAGAGCAAGTGTTTGCTGAGCTAAGGTGCAGAGCCTGCCGGCCCGCCGCGCCACTCCAAACAGAACCCAGGCCGCAGGCAGCCCCCCCAAGCCCTTCTACCTTCTCTCGGTTCCCGAGAGGTCCTCTCACTCACGGTCCCGCGAGGAGATGGCTGTACCTCCCTGACTCCTGGCTGCTGTCCTAACTCCGAATTGTATCAGACAAAGACGGAAAGAACACCCGGTCAGTGATCTCCCACGACGCGAGGACAGGAGAGGAGAGGACAGGGGAGGAGAGGACAGG